>NC_067482.1:64266289-64468789 GCF_947179515.1 Apodemus sylvaticus | reverse complement strand
GAACTTATGAATGTGTGTGTTTAACATTAGACAATTTCTGGCAGGAAACAAATTTTGCACAGGTCCTTTGGAGATTTCCAAAGTCAAATTTGTAGTGCTTTGATTTTGAGAGAAGAGAAGCAATACACATCAACACTGTGGTCAGAGTCTACAAAGAAATCTACTTTTCTGTTAAAGATAATTGTGCAATGATAATGGTCAATATAATGACTGAAGGTAAATATGAATTTCCCACTTACAGTGAACAAATGAGAGATTGTTTCCCACTAACTAGTAGACACTGTATTATACATTCAAATGAGATATTTTCCCTTTTCTAGAAGGGCTTATAAGTTGATGGAGGAGACAAGTAATCAATTATTAATGGAAAACTAAAAAAAGAAAATAAGATAAGAGTAATGTAGGCCTCTTCAACATTTAGAGAAGGAGGAATGGCAGCGAATAAAAATGCCATTGCTTTGACATATGAAGCTCAGGCCTGCATAAGAGAGATTCCATTCCAAGATAGTGCGATTGAATATGAATGTAAAGGAGAGAACATAGCTCATTTATACTCACAAAAATGTTTATTTCTGAGTCATTTCATCATCAATTTAGCAAGTGCTTGTTCATAGAGAGTAGCAATTTATAACTTTGAATGCTTGAGATATAATCCTTACCCTGAAAGAGTTTATAATCTAGTAGAAAAAAACAGAGAAAAAAAAAAGAAGTGTGAGAAAATGCTAGCGATGTAAGACAGATCAGGACAGGGATCTAAGGAGGGGCTCTCAGTCTGAATCTGTGGTGTCTGGGAAAAATAAACCAAGTTGTATTAACCTGATGGCTGAGAAGAAAGGAAGCTCATCTAAAGGAAGGGAAGCAAGATTGTGTTCACTGTAAAGAATGGCCGAAAGAAAAGTGTGGTGTCTGGGAACCAGGATTTTTTCAGTGTGTCTGAGATGAAAAGTAGAAGTTGAAGATGGGTGCTGGTATCATGTGAGAACATTCCTGGAGCCAAATTATATATCTATTTTTCTGGTCATAGAGAGAAAACCATTTAGATGAGGGATGATCAGGCTCATACAAATAGTCATCTACAATTTTCGGAAGAACAGATAGTACTAATGCTGGCAGTTTATGTTCCTATATCTAGCAATTCTTAAAATCCAAAGTACTAGTTATTTATTCCCTGAATTTCACAAATCCTCTTGGTCGAACAGATCAAGTTGACTTTATATCAATCTAGAATCCTAAATGTGCACTTTACTACAGTATCTATTTATCTATCTATCTATCTATCTATCTATCTATCTATCTATCTATCTATCTATCTATCTTTCTTTCTTTCTTTCTATCTATCTATCTATCTATCTATCTATCTATCTATCTATCTATCTATCTATCTACCTACCTACCTATCTTTCTATATGATTTTCCTTCCCCTAAAGCATCAGTTCAGAACCATTATCTCCATCTTTGTGTTTAGTATGTATTTAATATGTGACAAATGAGACGATCCTAACCTCCACAAGGGGTTAAGGACTGCATGCCAATATGCAGAACTGTGAGTAAGAGTACACTGTCCTTACCACTGTCTTGTGGCTACATCAATGCACTGTATGTGTGTGAATAATTTGCTGCCTGTGTGACACATTACATTTCTCATTCCTTAAGGCCCTTGAGTCCTGAACTGGATGAGCCCAAGCTTCTCTCTGATAAGGGTTTGTCCTTTCAAAGTGCTTGAGTTAGGCAGTTTTAATACTGAAGTGATTGCTTTAAAGTTGGGAACCCATCTGCATATGTTTAAGCTCTAATTAGCTCTATCAACTCTTTTGTATTAAGAAAATAGGAATTCTAATTTTGCACAACTATTTTAAAAGTTAAATTGTATATAATCATGTATATACACATACACATACATACATACATACATACATACATACATACTCTGCTCACTAACTTATACACAGAAATTATTTGATAAAGTTTGAGTGCTTATTCATAGGAATGACTTCAAGCTTAAGGAAATGATAAAGTTGAGCAAAAACTGGAGTTCCCTTTTACTGCACTTGTTGAGAAAAAAGAACAGGAAAGGTTGACATTTCCATATTACTACACATCTTCCTAGTTATAAATTTTCAATTTCTATTTAACAAAACAAATTTTCCAAGTACCAGCTCTGTGAAAGGCTTCAAATTATTTTCTCTAGTGTAAAACAAGTCTGTCTGAAACACTCAGAAGAATGAGTATAGTTAGGGACCAAATTACTGGAAACACAAATCAGGAAATATAACCTGACAAACACCCATGTGATTTTGGGGGTGCTCAGATAGATTGCCTAAAATTTATTGTCATTGAAATGAGAGCTGTGTGTATGTAAGAGTGTCATTTTCTTCCCAGGTTCCTGTCACAATCAATTCACCAGCCCATTCCTCCTACTTAGACAAACGCAAGCAGTTTTCTGCGCTTATTTCCTGTACACTGGGACATGAAATTGGAAGCCATATATAAATGCCTTCATTATCAGGGCAAAAGTAATGCAGGTCTGAAAAGAGATTATATGTATACACTTATAGAAACTCACAAGAGAAGGAGGCATCTGTAATGGGCTCCCTCCTTCCTCTCATACTGCAGTCTTCCACAGGTCTTCATTGTCACACTCCAACTGTATACACACTCCTGCTCCTAAGGTGTATACTTTATCCTAAGGCACACTTTATCAAGCTCCATCATAGAAATTGGTGTGTCATAGAAACACCACTAATGGACACTGGATCCTGTTACTTTTCTTTTATAAAACACCACTTTTCACATATAAATAAATAAAATTATGGGAATTGAGACTGCAAATATCTTCATTACTTTCTTGCAAGGATAAAGTTTTTGTCAAATATCTTTTAATCTACATAGGAGTGTTCAAACTGAACTTTGAATACACAAGTGTGTTGTGGATGGCATGGTGCTGTTATTATGAACAAATCTCCTAATGAATAAAGGAGCCAATCACTGGGTGAGTAGGAGAGACTTCAAGGTTGGACAGAGGAAGAGAGGAAGCAGGAGAGAGTGACTTCCTTTTGCAACTGGAATAGCAGAGTGGTAAGCTAGAGTTGCTTGAGTTCCCTAGTATCATGGCAGATACTTTTGCATCCGCCACTGGAAGGATCATATTTTAATAAGGCTTACAAGGTTAGGTTTTAGTTCTTGCGCTCAGAGATTGAGTTACCATTGTTTCTGAACTAAGTTTGTGTTTTATTTTCTTTCACACTGTAACTCATCTCTGTTCAAGAGAGAAAGGTATGGCGGCCAAGTGTGGGTTTACCTGAAGCATAGGGTTGGCATGGGGGCAATGATTTGGGTGGAGAGATTATGGAGTTCAGAGTTAGAATCTCCATGAGATTAAAACAGGAGAGCCATTGCCCACCAGTGCATGGCCACCCAGGCTGCAGGAGCAGAGACACATGTGTGGGAACATGCAGGGTCAACACTTTTTAATATTTCACACAACACAAGTGCATGTCACAGAAGGCCCTGCTTTCAATTTTGAGTCTTAATCTAATTTTCTTTCATAACTGATTTCTATTGTTTGCTCTAGAAAGTAAGACAAACAAACAATAACTTAACATGAAAATTTTGGCAGATCTGTAACATACACAACAAAATATATAGCTTTAGTGTTTCTCCAGGTCAAAGGAGAAAGTGAGCAATGCCGTGTGGTTCCTAATATTCCTAATAGGACCTGAACTACAGCTTTAAAATCTCTTATGTTGAAGCTATAATCAGTAATGCAAAGATAATTTTTTGTTAGAGACTTTGGGAAATAATGGTGCTTGAATGAGGGCATTGTATGGTTAGTGACATCATGGTAAAAGGCAACAAAGATTTTTCTCCATCTTTCTGCCTGTAATGGTAATAGACAGCACAGCTGTGTGCCATCCAGGACAAGCTTCCATTAGAACCCACCCCTGGCCTGAGCTTGTAAGCAGAATTGCTAAATATAAATGCAGGCTGTTGTATGGAAAAATATTGACATATTCCATTTATATATGAAGAATAGATAGTTCTTTAACCATTTTTTGTGATTCATTTAGAAATACTCAAACTGTATACTTATAATTTGGAAACCAAACATAGAACCCCATGGTTGAGTCACTTCCTTGTGAGAGTCATGGTAATGGGTACCACATTCCATGCTGCTACCCTGCTTGTCTGAACCAATGAGTGTCATGAAGCAGGCAGATATGAAACTTACTGTATTCCCCATGGTGGGTTACTATGGCTTCACTCACATATGAGCGGTCTTGAACAAGTCTTAGGAACTGTGGGGCAGGATGCAATGAGGCCTTACTGAAAGCTGATACTAAAACTTTCATATTTCATAAATATATCTAGGAGTTTCTACTTCTTCCACTGACTTGCCTCTATATAGCTACTTGGCCAGGTCAGATGATAGTAAATTAAATCTCTGGATAGCAGTTGATGTCTTTTCAGGACCGATGTGACCCTGAGAGCTCTGTTGCAGGCTTTCTGCAACTTTTCTGTGCAGAACTGCATGCTGTCAATCTGTGCATTCTGTCTTCCCTAGTTTTAGTTGGTGAAGCTTAGGGAGCAAAGGTCTGCTATGATGTGAAGGAGGGTGGGTGAGACTTGAATCTAGGAATCTAGGGGCATGTCATGATTATGCCATGATGTGTGCTTTCAACTTCACCATCAATCTCACGTTCTTTTCTATAATGGATAAGACAGTGATTTCATCCTTAGAGACTCACTCTAGTCCGCAATCACAGTACCAAATGGGTAATTTGAGCTCAATGAGTGGAACAGAAATACTGGCTCTCACCTTGAGGTGATATCCCTGTTTGGTTTATGATGCAATGGAAAAGTTTAGAAAGCATGCTAGAGGCAGGGCAGTTGAAGTGTGCTCTTTGGTAGTATATACTGCATCTACTGCTTTATCTTTGGAAATGATTCTGGCCAGAAAGTTTAGAAAAAAGTAAAATTAGCAGAAATCATTTCACATTCAAGTTAAATACTGAATAGTAGATAATGTGGTACCCTGAGCATATTTCTGAGCTATATAAATCAGAAATTAATAGCCTCAAAGAGAGAAACCAAGCAAATCTTTATTAGAGTGAATAATTTTTGTCATCTCTCAATGATCAATAAATGTACATGAATCAATCAATAAAGTTAACAAGCCTTATCTAAGGAGTATGCATAGGATCGTGCATTAAGAGATTAGAGACACAAATCAGCTATACAAATAAATGAAGCACTTGACTCTACAAGAGATGTCAATAAATTTCGGGCTTGATACCACACAGATCATGTGGCATTCATTAACCAAGCAATTGCCATAGAAGTCATTTATAAGAAAATACCTCAATCTAACTGACTTTCAAAATTTAAAAATATTTTATTCCATTAATAGAAATTTTAGATATTTTGTTCTTTAAAATTGTATAGTGAATTCTAAATATCAAAATTGTGTATATATTGATAATGGCATGAAAGGAAATATAACCTTAAAAGAGATTATAGTTTATTGGCACATTCTATGTTCATGTGAGGTTCTGAGTTCAGTCTACATAATTGCAAAAACAAACAAAAAACAAGGGAACAAAAGAAATATATCCAGATTTGGGTCAACTTGGGGCACAGTTCATGTAAGTGAGCTGTGTGATGTCCTATGAGCTCCATCTCTGACCTACAGCTCTTTCTGCTTCCTGAGGAGCCAGTAGCCAATCCCCTGCCTGCCAGACCCACCTGGGGCACAGTCAACAAAGGTCCCACCTGGGTCATGGGCATCAGAGGTGGACAGGATATTGTTCTCTGAGATTCATTATCAGGACCACAGCTCTGCCTGCCTCCCCGAGGAGAAGTCTTGCTGACATCAGGAAAGTTCAGCTAACACTAAGGACAACTAGATGGCTAAAGGACAGTATAAGAACTTAATCAACAAGAGCCAGGGCAATATAGCACCATGAGAGCCAGCAAGCCCTGGATATCCTAACACAGCTGAAGCACAAGAAGATGGCCTTATGTCCAATTTTATCAAGATGATAGAAGCCTTTAAGAGGAAATTAATAAATCTCTTGGATACAGGAAAATACAATCAATCATGTGAAGAAAATTAGTAAAACTGTCCAAGAACTGACATGGAAATAGAAGCAATAAAAAAACACAAATTGAAGAAATCCTGGAGATGGAAACCCTAGGGAATAAAACAGTAACTACAGATGCAACATCATCAATAGAATACAAGAGACGGAAGAAAGAATCTCAGGCATAGGAGATACAACTGAAGAAGTCAATGTGTCATTCACAGAAAATGCTAAATATAAAATGTTCCTGACATAAACATCCAAGAAATCTTGGAAACTGTGAAAATTACCAAGCCTAAGAATAATAGGAATAGAAGAAGAGTCCCAGACAGGAGCCTAGTATAACTGTCTCCTGAGAGGCTTCATCCAGCAGAAGACGGAAACAGATGCAATGTCCCATAGCTAAACATGAGGCAGAACTCAGGAGTCTTTTGGAAGAGAGGAGGATAGGATTGAGGGACCTGTGGGAACCCAGGAAACCATAGCAAGACCTACAGAGTCAACCAACCTGGGGCCATGTGACCTCACAGAGGCTGAATTACCATTCAAAAGCATGAAGGAGCTGGATCTAGACCCCACTACACATTTGTAGCAGATGCACAGCTTCATGTGGGTCCTTTAACAATTGAAGAAGGGACTATCTCTGATTATGTTGCCTGCCAATGGATCCCCTTCCCCTAGCTGGACTGTGTTGTCCAGCTCTGTGGGAGAGGATGTGCCTAGTCATGCTGTGATTTGATATCTGGGGTGGTTTGTATATGCTTGCCCCAGGGAGTGGCACTATTAGGAGTTGTGGTTTTGTTGGAGTAGGTATGGCCTTATAGGAGGAAATCTGTCCATGTCAGGGTGGGCTGCTTTGAGACTTTCCTCCTAGCCATGCGAGAGAGTCTGCTCCTGGCTTCCTTTAACTGAAGATGTAGAACTATCAGTTCCTCCTGCACCATGCTTGCCTGGATGCCTCTGTACTCCTGTCTTGATAACAATGGAACAAACCTCTGAACCTGCAAACCAGCCCCAGTTAATGTCCTTATAAGTGTTGCCTTGGTCATGGTGTCTCTTCACAGAAATGAAGCCCTAAGACACACACACACAGTGGTACCCAAGGGTGGTTTTCCCTTCTTTGAGGAGAAAGGAAGGGATAATAGGGAGAGAATATGAGGGTGTGACTGGGAGGAAAGGAGGGATGGTTATGTGATTCAGATGTAAAGTAAATAAGTAAGTTAATGAAAAAGGAAAGAAATATAAAGAAAGGAAAGAAAATTCTAGAAAATTAATAAACTAATTTATTTATCCCTAAAGAGTTGAAGGAAGGGTATAGAGAATACAGTCAAAATAATTGCAGTAGATTTTAAGTCATAATTATTGTTCCTAATTGGAGGAAAGGAATTTAAGAGGGTGAATTCTTTATCAGTTGTTATGTATTTGAAAAAAATACATCCTCCTTGGGCTCCTCCTGTGGAGAGGGATGGGGCAATAAAGGGAGTGACCAAGACAACATGATTGAGGTCCGTTAGTGGGTCATTGAGCATAAACACATAGAGCATGCTGGAAGCTGATAACTTATTTACAAAATATACTCCTTATCCCTTTCCTTTTTATAGCATCGTGTTGTGTTCTGAGATACTGTGGTGCTTATTTAGTATATCCAGTATACTGCTTATTTTTCTTTTTCAGTCTGCTTCAGTAATGCTGAGTTTCTTTGCTAGTGTTATTAGCACTAGCACATTACTGCATTCTAGAACAGTATCTAGTGTACATGATCATTCTTTCTATCTTCCTAGTCAAGCTCAACCCCATTTTAATGTTTTTTCTTTGTATAGAAGAATCTTATGTATCCAAGGCTAACCTTTAACTTACTATGTAACTGAAGTTGCTACTTCCCTTGTGTTGGAAATACTGTGATAGTTATTAAAATACTTGGAGGGTTATATCTTCATATTTTTAATATAGAACATCCAACACAGAGAATTTCTCAGATCCTTAACTTTTTATATTTTTCTAGTTATACATTTGTTTATTTTATACAAAGAAAAGTAGAAACTTGCACTAATGTGGATGTGTTTATTTCATATATATTTGTCTTTATCAGTTACAAATGTTGGGTTAAATTTAAATTGCAGTGGGAAAATACAAACTCTAACATATCAATAGAATGATTACATTTCCTGAATAGATCTCAAGTTATCCAGATTTCCTTTTTTATACTTGAAGAATGCTTTTACTTCTAAAGTAGAATGAGGCTCTTTTAAATATCACATGTGATGAGAATTATGACAAATACTGTCAAAACATTGTAGAAATCACTCTATGTTAGAGCTATTTCTGTCACCCTCTTACTTAAAATGTTGAGAACTATATGTTGAGACAAAATTTGTAAAAACATATTTGGAATGCTTGGAGCTAGAGGTTCTGTCTTTTGTTACTAAAATATATGACAAAGACTGCATGTCTGGAGAACTGAAATTCATTACCTTACCCCTGCCATGCATAATATGTTCCTATGTTGCCTATATTTGTACAATATGCCCTTGGTCAGGTGCGATAATGAATGATAAAACATTACACCAGTTGGTGATAATGTTGTTTTCCCAGCAATGGTCATTTAAAACCACAGGGCCATGCTGATTTTACCCTTATAAGCCCTATTGCTTTGAATTTCTAACTTGTTCTACAAGTTATTTCTGGCTTAGAAGTGAAGCAAGGTTTTCTGTAACCCCCAAGTATTCATCTTGTTATCTTTAAGCCCTTTTCATTACCAAAAGCAAACTAAATATGAAATAATAAATACCAGGGGTATGTGGCCTGAAAAGTCAAATTCTGAAGACCACAGGAAACTATGTCAAACATAGCCTTGCCTCATCAAGAAATTATAGATCCATGCAGTGGGAAACAAGTCTGGACGCTGGCTCTCAGATGTCTTTCATTTGATATTCAGTTACAGGGTTTATTACCTAATAGGCAGAATATGTGATAGTTAGTGAAAACTTCTGTGAACTCCAGTTGTTATCCAAGGAAAATAAGAAAGCCTTCCAAGACAAACAATTGATAAAGTTTAACTGTCTAAAATAATTTCATGTGTAGAATAGACAAACAGGATGCACGAATACATCTGGATGCTGGAAATTGAGCATATGTACTCATTGGCTGGAAGTTGTGTAAGACCCTTAACCCCGTCTCGATTTCATTTCCTCTGAGAAACTTTGCTAAATCACTCCCCAATTTGAATTAATATTTCCATCTTATCTTGTCAACTTTTAAAACAGCTTTATCAATATCTCCATATACCACAAATGTTTTCCATTGATCATTATGTTATTTTCATGAGATACTACTTCAACCTATTGAGCTCATTGGATACCACCTGGGTGATAGCCATGCTGGTGGATATCATGCAGTAAACATTGCAAACTGGTTTCATCTTACTTCTCTGTGTATCCTTCACTGTGTATCTGGTATAGGCAATGATGCCTGGTAAATTCTCAAGTAAAGAGAAATGAGTGCAGACATTCGGTTCCCCAAAACTAAAAGATCTCCAGCATAAGGCAATGGTCTGTCTCAATTATGTATGTTGTCTTCTGTGCAATTTGCACAACCCCTTTTAAAGGACAGTAGTGGTACACTAATATCTTGAGCTAATACCCATGCGAATCCAGGGTCAATAATTTAATTCCTAAACCAAATCAGCAATTAGCCATCAGGGATTAATTGTACAGGGCTATAGATAAATGGAGCAAGTGGGGTTTTCATATAAGATACAAGTGGAGAAGGCAGGACAGTAATGATAACTGTAATAATGGTTGGAACAGAAACCTTGAATTTATTATTTTCCTAGGACCTGGAGGGTGTTTTGTATGCTTGCTGTGCATTAGCTCTTTATCATTTCCTAAACTTCCAAAGTTGGTACAACTATTGTCCCCTCTTACAAGGTGAGAATCTCTACTAACATGACTGTCAGTAGCTTAACTGGCTTCTGTTTCCTTAGGTTGTATTTTTTGCAGGATAACCATCTTCAGTGCAGCCCAGTTTACAGTCTAGGAACAGCATCCTATCTCTATGTGAGGGTTCATTGGTGGATGAGAACTTCAGCCCTCATTATTGATGTGTTTAGGAGCTCAGGATCAATGCCTTCTGCATGAAGCAGAGTCTAGTTCCATGAACTGACTGAGGTGTGGGCACATGATAAAATTTTGGAAAAATTCTTGTTCCTGGATTCCTTGGAAACGAATTCTTTAGTAATAAGAGAGTGGTCTCAGAAACAAATGTTCCATTTTATGTCAATACAGGAGTAAACAGGCACAAGATGACATACAACCATACATGTTTTGTCACCAAGGCATAGTGTAGGATATGTTTTCAATCCAGTGTCTTCACTTGTCTTAAATATCTATCCAAGGTGACTTTGGTTCCAATTTGTCAGCTTCCACTGGAAGTAGAATAAATGATACAAATATGAATCATTCAAGACACAAGTGACTTTTCCAAAATTACACGTGAGTTAAGGATGGGCTTCAAACAGCCTGTATACTTAATGGTTTCCTGTATTTCTTCCTCAAGGCAGTCTGGAAAAGTTCTACATGGATCTTCTCAAGTGCATTTGTACTTACGTTGAAATGGTTGGATTCCTTTTATTTATAGGTTTTTGCTTCTGTTTCTGTTACTGGGAGGCTGCCAATTTTTCTCTCAGTGTTGAGACTACTGTATTTGATCCTGTCCTACTATTACTACTAATTCTCTCTTCCTTTCCCCAGTGACTTGGAACCATCTTATTAAACTCCTGGTTAATGACAGACAGGTTATTTCCATTCAGATGGCTCTCTGGGAATGACTAAGACTCACTCACCTGTGTGCTCCTTTTATACCCCAAGGTAAGTATGGATTCCTAAGGAATCTGTGCAGTCGGGTTCATTCTCTATTAAGACATTGTAGTTTGAATTACTGTTTTCCTTTGTCATATCCCTTAGTGTGATTGATTGGTGGCTATTTCTTCCCTCATCAACATATCCTTTAAGGTCTTATGTCTTGCAATGGTAGTGCGCTTTGTTAAGACCATACATTCATTGTGGTTGAAGGTAAATTATGTGTGCCACCATGAAAGCAGTCATCATATAATTAAAAGTTATGGTTATCTAAAAATGCAGCTGATGCCTTTAAAAAGAGAGAAATCCAAACTTCAGAAACAGGAAGAGGAGATGGAAAGAATATGAAAGGGGGATTCATCCATTGGATAAGAATGTTGTCCTATTGCCCTGCCTCTTAGCTTTCAGAAGGCTTATTCTGGTTTCTTTTAAAATTCAGGGTTCTTATCATAATGAATTTGAAGTATGGAGACACAAATAGTTTGTGTATTGGACATTATAAAGTTATCAAAGCAGAGGAAGAAAATGATACTTCTTGAGAAAAAAATCAGCAAAATAATCTAATGTTTATATAGTAGTGCCAAGAGTCACATCTTTTAAGATTTCAAAAGAGAAACTTACTGCCTGGAAACCTTGATAAATGTATGTTGACATCCCAGGAAACAAAGGCCTTACAATTACTTCCAGACCATCTCAGCTGAACCAGGACATGAAAAAAGTATGGTTGGAAATGCCCCCTGGTTCATAAGACCTTTGCTGTTTCTAAAATATGTGAAATTAATATACCATTCAACTTGTCTTGGAGAGTTTCTTTTCAACCAGGAAATATGAATGGGTAGAATTAGCCTATGTTAGGAGGCAATTCAGATATGATGCAGAATTTTACTTATGTAATCATCATTCATCCACCACTCAGTTATAAGTCATATATTTATCAAAAATTCCCTTTATAACAGTTTCCCTTAGTAAAAGATAAGCAAAGTGAATGCAAGAGGTCATTCACAAGAAATATTCAGTGTAGTGAAGTTCATGGAGAAAGAAGTTTGCACCCTATGACAATATTGAGCCTGGAAGATTCAGATAGCAATAAAGATGATAAGCTACGCACCATGTCTGACAACATGCAAGGTAAAGGGACATCAATAGAGTGACATGGGGACAAAGACATAAAGTAAGCTTATAGCTTCATCATGAAGACAATGGAAAGATATTAGAGAATTGAAGGAAGGTATGGCTCTGGTGGTACTGAGGAGTCCCTAAAGGGAGAAAGACTCCGTGAGGCTAGGCCGATGAGTGGCACCAAGAACAGAATAACAAATACCTAGTGAGATTTCAATAAATATTGGTTGAGTCTCCTTCTCTTGCTATCACTTCGGGAAACAACGAGGTGATAAACTAGTGCAGTGATTACATATGACCATGGGCATACACAAATGTTATTTAATTCTTTTCTTTGATGTAGAATTAAAGTTTCAAGGGGCTAAAGATGAGGAAGAGAGGAGTATAAATACTGCCTGGGTCTGACTTCGATTATCAGTGTACTCACTTGTATCTTTTTTAAAAGTCTATTTATTGGATATTTTATTTATTTACGTTTCAAATGTTATTCCCCTCCAGAAACCCTGTTATCACATCCCCAACCCCTGCTTCTACAGGGCTGTTCTACCACCCAACCACCCACTCCCACCTCCCTGCCCTGGCATTCCCCAACACTGGGGACCAAGCCTTCCCAGGACCAAGGATCTCTCCTCCCATTGATGTCCAACAAGGCCATCCTCTGCTACATCTGCGGCTGGAGCCATGAGTCCCACCATGTGTACTCTTTGATTGGTGTTTTAGTCCCTGGGAGCTCTGGTGGTACTGGTTGGTTCATATTGTTGTCCCTCCTATGGGGCTGCAAGCTCTTTTAGCTCCTTCATTCTTTTCTTTAACTCCTCCATTGGGAACCCATGCTTAGTCCAATGGTTGATTGTGAGCATCTGACTCTGTATTTGCCAGGCTCTGGCAGAACCTCTCAGGAGACATATCAGGCTTCTTCCAGCAAGCACTTCTTGGCATCAATGAACATATCTGCGATTGGTGTCTGCATATAGGATGGATCCCCAGGTGGCACAGTCTCTGGATGACCTTTCCTTCAGTCTCTATCTCTGTATTTCTTCCCTTGAACATTTTGTTCCCCCTTCTAAGAAGGACTGAAGTATCCACACTTTGGTCTTCCTTCTTGAGCTGCACGTGTTCTGTGAATTGTATATTGGGTATTCTGAGATTTTAGGCTAATTTCCACTAGTCAACGAGTGCATACCATGTGTGTTCTTTTGTGACTGGGTTACCTCACTCAGGATGGTATTTTCTAATTCAGTTCATTTGCCTAAGAATTTCATGAATTCATTTTTTAATAACTGAGTAGTACTCCATTGTGTAAATGAACCACATTTTCTGTATCCATTCTTCTGTTGAAGGACATCTGTGTTCTTTCCAGCTTCTGCCTATTATAAATAAAGCTTCTATAAATATAGTGGAACATGTGTCCTTATTATATGTAGTATATGTCCAGGAGTGGTATAGCTGGGTCCTCAGGTAGTACTATGTCCAATTTTCTGAGGAACAACCAGACTGATTTCCAGAGTAGTTGTACCAGCTTGCAATCCCACCAAAAATGGAGGAGTGTTCCTTTTTCTCCACATCCTTGCCAGCATCTGCTGACACCTGAGTTTTTGATCTTAGACATTCTGACTGGATTGAGCTGAAATCTCAGGACTGTTTTGATTTGTATTTCCTTGATGACTAAGGATGCTAAACATTTTTTTTAGGTGCTTCTTGGCCATTTGGCATTCCTCAGTTGAGAATTCTGTTTAGCTCTGTACCCCATTTTTAAATCTTAATTCATTCTAAAGATGCAATTTTGTCATTTACACAAAAGAAATAACTATCAGATAAGTTCAATATCAGCCTGGAAATCAAAGCAAGTCCTTATGTATAATTAAAACATATACATTATAAAGTGGTGTTGGACCTAATTCAAAACACATGAAGTTCTAGGTTCATTCCCAGTACCAAAAGTAACATAGCTGACAAGATTGAAATATACAAGTTTATATACTTTATTTTTTAAAAATACTTTGAGGTTATAATATAATTTTCTTTTCCCTCCTCTCTTGCCTTCCTCTAGGACCTCCCATGTTATTCATTCTTCTTCTCTTCCAAAATTTGTGGTTTCTTTTTCTTTATTTGTTGCTACATGTTTCTAAGTTAACACAATAGTTCACTAATAAAGCTTAGATTCAAATACAAATAGTTACTCTGGACCTTTTTTCTTAGTTGTAATCTAAAGAAAATAAAATTAGCATCAATGTGTGAAAATCAGCCAAGTGTTGGTTTTTATGACAAGCATATTGATAAATCTCATAGTGTTAGTTAGAGGTTTCACTGGAACCAGCTGATTTCAATAAAAATATTCAGTTCTTTCATGGGCCTGCTCAGAATTGTACGAACCAGAAAGATGTTGGTGGTGGACTTAGTCATGGCATGAACTGAGTTTACAAGCTATTTCAGAACCAGAGCAAGTCATGGAGTGGTGAAGAGTGATTTCTAGCAGATATAAAGCAGGCATCCCTTCTCAACAGTATCAAAGGGCAAAGGCCTGAGAACTTAACTTTGAGTATCGCAGGGACAAAAAAGAAAGCAAAACAGAAGCTAGAGATATGGCTCAGCAGTTAAAAGCACTGACTGTTCTTCCAGAGGTCCTGAGTTCAATACCCAGCAACCACATGGTGGCTCACAACCATATAATGCCCTTTTCTGGTATGTCTAAAGACAGCTACAGTATACTAATATACATAAAAAAATAAATCTTTTGAAAAAAAGGAAAGCAAAACACTCCAAAAAATAATTATGTAAGACAGTTGTTCCCAACACAATGAAGGTATACTCTAGGACATAAAAGGTTGGGGGTATGAATACAAGGTTTGTGGTAGGCATGGATCAACCTTCTTTGTGTGCTTTGGAAGGGAGAAACAGGCAACTGAGTTCCCTATATTCTCTCCATTAATTCATATCCATTTATCCCATCAATAAAATGCACAGTGGCTAATAGATATCAAAAGCTTTTTAAGTTTTGGACAGGAAATATCTTCATCCACCCAACTCCCAAAAAAAGGAAAGTATGTTCCTCAACACAAACTGTTCAGAGGAGGAGTTTTGTTCAAAGTGGTTGAATCACAATGTCTCTGCCTTCAACAACGGTTAATCTACTGATGGAATCAAAATTTGAATAATTGAATAAGTGGAGGAAAAGTAGTATAAATGGACAAATATGACCTTGGTGGCAATTATATGTCACTGAGGTGTGTTCTGGAAAGATCGACCTTATAATGAGCCCTTTTTGGTTACTCTTGATGCTTCCCGGCCACCATCCTGTGAGAAATGTTGCGGCACCACGTGCCCCCTGCAATGATATTTAGCATCACCCCAGGTTCCTTGGTACCAGTTGAATTTGTACTGCATTCTCTGAAGCAATAAGCCAAAATAAATAATTCTTCATTTAAAATTGTTTCTTCTAGGCATTTTTCTGCACATGGAGTAATTCAAGCTTTGATTATCTTTTCAATTGAATTTTAAGTGCCACAGGGACTTAGAAAATATCCTAACACCATGTGCTGAGATTGTCAAGGGAAGACCAATGTAGGTGCTTGGAATGATCCATTTAACCAAGGTCAAGAATGTCAGCTCTCTATAATGCAATAGTTCTCAAACTTTGGGTCATGACCCCTTTGGGGTTCACATATCAGATATCCTGCACATCAGATATTTACATTATGATGCATAACAGTAGCAAAATTACACTTATCATATAGCAGTGAAATAATTTTTTGGTGGGGGTGTCAGCATAACATGAAAAACTATGTTAGGCCTTAGGAAGGTTGAGAGTCACTACTGTAATGCAAAGGGAATTCTTGTCTTTGATACACACATCTGGCTATTTTACAATAAAAGAGTGTGTATGTAACACTTGCCAGTTTTACTTTTGTGTCAGCTATCCATTCATTTTAAATATCTTTTATTCTCTTGTAAGGTAATGAATGTTTCTTCTACTTCCATTGGCTGTGTTGTCCAATCGACTTTCTGAGACAAATGGTTGGAATCTATTTGTTGAATAGCTTGTGATAAAAGCTGTCAGAAGTAGTTGAGAATATTTCTCTAGCTTACCTTATGCAAGCATGAAGGAAATTAGATATGCATGTCACACTGAGGTCATCTCATTTTGAGACAATGCCAAAGCTTTTGAAACAATACGAATTCTCTAGTTAGGCTCCACATAGACCATGAGGCTCCACATATGAAGGAATTTAAACACAGGCTGTATTTAGTTGAATTCCTTAAGGTTTTTTTTTTTTAAACTCAGGGCAAAGGACTTTGTTGTTATTGAGTCTTTTATATACTGCCACATACACAATTTAATAATCATGTTCCCAGAATTCATTAAACTCACCTTTACCTACAACCATGTCACCATCCATGTATGTCAGAGGAGTACTCCCTGCTCTCTTTTCCCCTCTTCTCTTTTCATCTTTACCTTTGCCCTTTCCCCTCTCAATAAACCTTATGTGGAACTGTTTGGCCTGGTGTGGTCTTAACAAAAGACGACAACACTCGACAGAAAGATCGATGAACAACACTCGATGAAAGAGTTGGTGAAGATAGGACAGAGGTTGGCGAATGTCAGGGGGTGAAGGCAGAGATGTTGGTTGTAGTGTAAGGATGTCCTGGGGAAGGTGAGATAAGTTTAGGCCCCTAAGGGCTGCAGCTCTAGCTGTCTCATCAGCAAACACCTGGGTCCTCTACAAAAGCAGCAAATACTTTTAACCATTGAGCCATCTCTACAATCCTGTGACCAGCCTCTTGAAGAAAACATACTTACCCAATGTCTGAGGAACACATTGGCATATTCTAAAGAAATCATGATATTTTGCTCATCAGGAACAGTAGAGAGCAAACATGCCAAGACCCTGAGGCAGGAGAGAATGCAAATGAGAAACAGACTCAAGTAACGGGCCAGCCTCAATGACCTGCATGAAATTCAATCATGCCAGTTCTGACTGAGAAGCAGGAATGATGTGAGCAGGCTGGAGATGCTAGCAGGGGGCCTTGTTTGCTGAATCTCTCTTCATTCCAGCACATTTGGCTACATCTCTGAGCACATAATTCAGACTTTCCCAGGTTTCTAATCAGGAAATCCCTGCTGTTCTTGGTGTCTGAGTGCAGCCAGTGCTGTGAAAGCACCTCACTTTGACCTTTGGTTCTTTGAGCAAAAGGAGTCAGGATCTGAAGATTGTCAAGAGAAACTCTTGACTTTGATTTCCAAAGAATGAATATTGCAATTAGCAAGGGATAGAGTTTGTCAAAGGAAAAACCCTTCTGCAAGCGGGAGAATAGCTTTCCAGAAGGTGTTAGTCCTTCAGTTCTTTGCCAAGATTCATTGGGCACCAGACACTGGAAGATTAAATAGATTGTTAGGACAGCCTGGTAATTCAATATAAGACATTGTGAAATCCTAGGCTTGCTTTACTGAAACAAGCTTGTATAATATATACACCCCTATTAGCATTTCTGTGGTTTCACTTAAAACTTATATTTGTTAATCTCTAGGCTGAAATCAGTCAAATAGACCCAACACTTTGGTTCACTAAAGACAAATTCCTTTGTGTGCTAGATTTACTTTAAGTTGTTTGTCTCTGTATTTCCAAGAATACATGTAGCCATTGATGATTGGTATATTTTCTAATAAATTCTAACTGAAATTGCACTATGATACTTAAGGATTGTTTATTTATACTCTTCCATGGGCTAGAAGCTGACTCTACTATAAAAGACAAATGATAGATGATGATTTGATGGGACAAGTTATTTACTTTAGAAAATATCTAAAAATACTTCTTTGAGAGTTTTGATTTTCACACATCATTATTTGATCATATGAACTCCCCTTACCCAGATCATCCTAGATCAATCCCCTTCCTTATCCATACAGCTACATGCCTTTAAATATTTTATTTATAACCCTTGAAAACAACTTGTACTAATCAAATATTCTTTGATGTGAGGTCCACCAGGGAATGGTTGTCTTATCAGGGGTTACATAATTACAGAAAATTGGTTCTTTTTTCCCAGAAGCTAAGCAACTCATTTTACTTCACAGCTAGGGGTGGGATTCTGTCTCAACTCCACTCTTGCCCAGGTTTTGTGCATGCCACAGTGATTGCTGTGAACTCGTGAATTAGTTGCCCTACCATGTCCAGATGTTTCCTTGTAATCACCCACCATTCTGGTTCTTAAACTCTTACTCTTTCTGTGTGATCCCAGAACCTGGGGAGTGGGGACACAGCATATGTATGTTATCTAGTGATACACATTCTATAGTCTTTTATTCTCAGCACTGTGGCCAGGAATGGGGTTTGTTTTATTCATCATCTACTACAAAGAGGAACTTCTCAGATGACAGTATAGAGATACATTGATCAAATGGGTATAACAATAGGTCATTAGAAACTATTTGCAGCATAATAGTTTTAGGTTCTCTTCTAGAACCTATAGCATGTCTAGTCATAGGTTTTTGCTTGGCAATGGTGCCAGGTGTAGGTTTTTCTTTTTTTTTTTTTCTCTTGGATCTCAACTTAAACCTAATAGGAAAGTGTTGGGTTAATTCCACGATGTTCACATTACTGTAGCACCAGTGGGCATGTCTTGCCAGGCCAGTTATTGCTGTAGATTTCTGGGTTTACAGCTGGATGTGACTGATGGTTACTTTCCTCTTCTGGTAGTTTGCATAAATTCTTCCAGTGCTATGAAAGATAGCCAGTAGTTATGACACTTCCGAAACTGTAACTGAACATCTGAGTCAAGTGTTTTGTGATTTCAGCAATTGGATAGCATCAAGGTCTGGAGAGTAATCAATCATAATTGTGATAGATTCTAACATTTGGAACTGAGGTCTATGAGAACTCATTAGTCAATAACCCCAAAAGAAGCAACCCATCCTGGCCTGGCACTAGGCTTTGGTGCAAAGCAATGTTCTATGGTACATTCAATCCCTGCACCTTCAGGGTCCTGTGTGAAACAAAATGAAAGCACTTCAAAAGTCTTATAGTGATCAGCAAAAAGTACACTAGACGAAAAAGTTTATTCTTCTAGGGATGATTCTGTAAACTAGAATCTGGAACCTGACTGTTCTGTGTCTTTCTTATCATGGTTTCCTGTGGACAATTTAGGATTCTTATACTCACAGATGAGGGAAAAATTATAATAAAACAAGAAGCCAACGTCTCAGCTTCATAATGAGGTTGTCTAAGGGTCCATGGTACATTCAGTCCCTGAGTTTTCTTATTGATTAAGAACAGATGGACACAAAATTATAGGAGGCTTGGAGCAACCTTGCATTTGATCATTTTCCAAAGGAAAAGAGAGAGTATGATTAGTATTTGTTGGCTTGGTAACATCTTCCGTCTAGTAAAACAATGACAGTCTATTAGTTGTTTGCCCTGAGAGCATCCTCCTAGTGCCTTGTAGTACATCAATGACTTATATCAATTTGGCTTTGTTATGAATTTACTTGTTTTGATTTTATTTACTTTATCAAACCTCTATTCACCACAGCCTCTGTGTGTGTGTGTGTGTGTGTGTGTGTGTGTGTGTGTGTTGTATGAGCACGCACGCACGCACAGTCTTTCTTGAATACATCAGTCAGTGAGGTGACTTTACTAAACTTCTACAGTGTTATAGAGAACATACTTTTACATTGCCAACAAGATAATATTAATCAGTTAAATTGGTTTTTAACATATAACTCATAGGACTCTGAACCTATGCCCACTATTTCTCCATGTCAGCAGAGTCTTCTACTCACCTCTCTAGTAGGAAAAAATCAGTCGCTACAGAAGTACTTTAAGTGCATGGTAAATATTCCCTAAGACAGACATAAAAAGAAGCTATTCCAACACTTTGGGTGACTTAAGTCTTCAGATTGTCTTTTGTTCTTTTTACAGAAGATGAATAGTCTAATCACACAGAAAAGGGAGAGCTGAAAATATTTCTTTTGTTACTGGGAGCGATCATTAAGAGGACCATGGAATAGACTACATTGTTAAGGATAAGATTGGTTTCAAGGAGTTTTGGGTAAAAAAACCAAACAAACCATGATAACCACATCCAAAATATGATAGCATATGCGTTTTTCAAGATACCAGACAACTTCCTGATCTTCTTGATGAGTTTTTCATTTTAAACTTTGAAATGTGCATGTTTAATAATCTGTCTAATAATCTCCCTTTGTGTTACATTTAGTTTAGGAAACAGAGATCAGGAAAGGCACATCATGGAGTGGTTGAAGTGGTTCCTCCATGTGGGGAACCACAGGGAATTTGGAAATCAGCAAATGTTAGTTCTAATCTGATTGTGATTCACTCAGCATACACCCCCTGAGTAGCCACCTGGCTGATCATTGTGCTTTTTTTAAAAAAATTTCTTTCTCTATTTGAATGAAGAAATTTGTTAAACTAAAAGTTGAGTTAGCAGTTCCCAAAATTCTTAGTGCTATATCTGGTTTATCTATTCTGCTGCTTGGAGCACACAGTAATAAAGAAGCCAGAGGAGGGGGGTCCCTGAACTATACAGGATAGTACAGCATAATTGAGAACTATGAAAATGAAACAGATACCTTCACAGGACCAAGGGGGGGCTAAGAATAGCAAATTGTTGTCAAATATAAAAGACACTTTCTTTAGGATACAGCATTTGTTACCTCAAAGAAAAATAACAAATAAAATAACAAAACAGTAGGAAAAATGGTTTTCCACATAGTTTAGAAAATCAGAGACCGTGCATGGCTTCATGTTTTATGTACTCTGATTCTTGACTTCCACACAACCACATTCTTGCTACCACACAAGTTCTCCACTGAAGACTCTGCTTTCCTTTTGCCTTATTCTCTGGTTTATTTTCCTTGAACTGGCCAGTATGTTAGAGCTCTTTGGGGTTGGGTGTGGGCCACATTCTCACCATGTAGGAAACCTCACACCAGAAGGAGAACTGATTGTTACCATATGCCGCAAAACCATCAAATTGATGTTCTGGAATCCTGACCTCTTCCAACAGTTTCAGATCATTTAACTAATTGTTTCATATCTCCACATGGACATTATCTCAAGGCCTCTCAACTTCAACATGTCCAAAGGCAAAGCCTGGTTGGTATCTGCAAAACTGAAACTTTTCCAGGTACTTCTTCTCAGTCAAGAATCCCCTTTCCATTGATTATACAAGCAAAATATTGAATACCACCCTTGAAGACTTTTACTCCAACTTCAATTCAGCAACTTTTCTAAATTTCTCCCATTATTTTCCTAGCCAAGGTAGTTTCCTGTCTTACTTATCCTAAAATATCAAATCTCCATCTGTTCTCATCTCTTCTAATCCAATTTATATTTTGCATCCAAGCTCATTCTGAAATTCTGAATAAAAGCATACTTTTTGTTTTCAAATGCCTAAGTACACATATGTGCCCATAAGCACACATACGTGAGAATATACACAAATACTTTTAAGAATTCATTTTATTTCTTTTAAGATGGGAGGCCAATTTTAAGAATATAGTCTATAATGCTGCAGTACTCAAGGACCTGACCAAAAACAGATGGCACACTCAAGTGAATAATTAATAAGAGTTTAATAATCAAAAAAGGCCATCCAAAAAATATGAGTTGACTTAAAGAAAAGCAGGAAAGAATTACGACGTGCCCTGAGGCTTGAAACAGCAGGGAGTTATTACACCCTAAGTTAAATATGCTAATGAGGGAAATATTATTGGAAATGCAACAGAGAAGGAGGAAAGTAAGGATGAGTAGGGGGAAGAGAGGTAAGAACCTTCCTAATACCCAGTGTCTATCAGGGGAAGAGGTAAAGAAATAGATTTTCTCTGTTTTTTACCTCATCTTCCTGATTACTTATGGTTCCTCCCCCTGCTTCCCTTTTGCTTTATTGTCTGGTTTCTTTTCATTGAATTGGCCAGTATATTAGAGCTCTAACTGGATGAGAGAGAAGACAAGAAATATATTGATAAAATTCTCAAAGTTGCAGGATTCAAGGTATGGTAAACAAGCAATATAACAACAGAGTCTAAACAGCCTGTGAAGAGCCACATGAATATGGAGGTTCTCAACCCTGAAACATTAGTCAGATACTCTCCCATTTAAGTTCATGACCCTTCCCCCTAGGATGCCTGTTCTATCTGTTCTAGACTTCTCCATTCTATGGCTTGAATGAACTCTTCATTTCTTATATGCTGTTTGCATCACCTGAAGAATGCCTCCTTGCCCAACTTTCTATGTTCTGCATATTAGCTTCAACATGATTTCTACATGGAAGCCTTTCCCATACTACTCACTTACCTCACTCCTACCAAAATACTCTTACATGACCACTCAAATTTCTTTTATAGTAAATGGCATATATTTAGTGGAATATTTATTTCTCCAATTTATGATTAATATCAAACTCTTCTGTATTATTGATGATTTGTGTGAAGTTTGTAGAAAGGGATTGTTATCTCATGGTATGAAAGTAAAAAGGAATAAAAGAAACGAAAGTTTAGAATAGACAATACATAAATCCTTATTTTAGTTCTCTAATATTTGATAGGAAATTAGGAATTCTTTCAGTAGTTCCTAGGAGTTCAGCAGTTGCATGGTTAAACCTAAGAACTGTGATGTATTGAAATGTAAATAAAATTTTTTGACTTGGGTTTTCTGATAAGAAATTAGCCAAATAAATGTACTTTCAATGGATAATTTCTAAGGATTTCCCTCATAAGTGGATTCTCTAATTTGTACTCATCAAAATGTGTGTGTTCAGCTGCTAATGCAAACCTTCCAAGGCAAGAGTAGTGTCTTTCATTCCAAATATGAAGTAAGGATACCCATGTAAGGTGTTTTCTGGGTTCTAAATTCTAGAGTGCTTCTCATTGGTGTCCATGAGAAATTTGTCTTCCCTGTCCTTTGAGGGAGTCTGAGACTGAGTCATGATTCTTTCTGTTGAATATGTACATAGACTGAAGAAAACTGGGTTATAAGTAATATAGTGTTCTCTGTGGCCAAGTATCAGTTAGGCACTTATGGCGTAAGGAGTATTTTTGAAGATACTGAGTTGTGCCTAAGATTATTTCAGTGTAACACAACTCTGTCATCCATGACTTATACATTCATACAACTTGGATGGGAAATAAGTACAACAGTGTTCTCTGGCTGATGTAATCCACAGCATGTGAAACATATATCCCTGAAACTGTATACCGTGCTTCTCAGTAGTGTTGTGGTGTCTTATCTTGAGAACTTCATAATGCAAGAGAACAAACCAGATGAATAAGGGCTTGGGAGAGCTGGTTCAAATTTGGAAAGGTGACTTGCTTCATGTCACCTGTCTAGAGCCAGTGAGCTAAGCTTAAAGACTCCATATTGTCTACTCACTATGGGAACATGGTAAAGATATAGGTTGGTAAGCAAAGGCAAAAGAAGTTAGGCCAATATTTAATCTGTTGAAGTGTACTTTAAATCCCATACTTGCTTAGTTCTTAAAACAACACTACAAAGCTGGGATGAGGGTAATGCCTCTAAAGTTTAAATGTTTGGATTATTGTAAGTCATGTTAAAATCTCCAGTGCAACAGAAGTAAGATTTGGGGTTTTAAGGAGGTGGTTAAACTGAAGGTGTTATATGGTAAATAGACCTTTAAAAGAAGCTTCATAGAATACTCATCAGTTTTGTCTCTCCATCCTTTCCTAAATGAGAAGACAAACTGTTTTTCTTCCCAGAGGACTCAAACAAACTCGTTGTCTCAGAAGCAAGAGCAGCCTTCCCAATCTGTGTCCCGAAGTCTTGATGCTCAGTTTCCCTTGACACCAATGAGAAAGATGCTTTTGTACCTTACATGTTGCTCTGTCTTAGGGTTTCTGTCACAGCAAATAAACTGGACATAATTTGAGGATGACTGGTTTCTAGATGAGGAAAAGAAGGCTCAAGAGGTTGAAATGCGCTTATTCAAACAATAATCAAATTGCAAAGCTGAGCTTCACATGCACATCTATTTTCTCTCAGAACCACTCTTTAAATTTTTTCTTTCTTGTAACATATTAGCACCCATTTTATCTAGAAAAAATATATTTTATTGAGGTTTTTCTTCTAATCCAGCTCTTTCCACTATGCTTAGTCTTGATAAAAATAAATACATAACAATACATTTACCTTCTCATAATCTATTCACCATCCTTAGAAAGGAAGAAAAACACAAAATATGAGTCTCAGTACTTTTCGAGATAAAATTATATTTTAAAAAATAAATATATCTTTAATTCAATTTAAACTTTTATTTTATTACTATGGAATTATGTTCATATGAACTTATTTATTTATCTATCTATTTATTTATTTATTTATTTATTTATTGTCCCTTTAAATATGACAGAGAGGCACATAGGGTGTTGTTCTTCCCACAGTGGCTTCAGAGGAAGCGGCTAAGGTGCCTGATCTAATTTCATGTCAGGCCATAAGGAACACCATATTTTAGAAGGCGAGCAGCAGATCTAGATGAAAAGAAGGCAGTGTCGCAGTACAGAGTTACAGGTGCTTGGGAGTAGACATAGATGCAGATCCAATGTGGAAAATGAATCTGACCCAAGTTAAGAAGTATTGGCATGTGGTAACTTGCACAATTTCTGGAGGGTGAAGCTGTAGACCCAGGGAAGACACCTCAGTGGTTCTCCCATGGGGTAAACATGCCTTGTGGAGGGAGGGGGCATCTAAAACTTCCAGCTGGAGCTGCAGACAGGCAGGAGACATGAGCTGAGCCAGGACAGTACCTAGATACAATAAAATGGACATAGAACCTCTAGCTATAAATTCCACTCTAAGAGAGGAAAATAAAAGTCTAATGAGACACTCACTTTGCAGCATAACAATTGCCTCCAGTGAAAGAAAGATAATCAATAGATTAAAAAACGAGAATAATTCAACCAACAAACTAGCTCTGATGAACAAGCTAATATTATTATTAAAACTCTTGATTGCTGGTCTACATTATTTTCCTACATCCTTTCAGTTTCTAATGATTAATATATGTTTGGACACACCATATATAAAGTTGCAATTTTTGTGCCATTAATAGTAGCAAGGCTTGGGTAACACAGTGTTGAAGAAGGAGCTGGCGAGATGGCTTAGCAGTTAATACTTATGTCTCTTGGGAAGGAACTGTGCTAACTTGCAGCATTTACCAGCAGAATAGCTCACAACTGTCCGCACCCTCAGTTCCAGGCAATCCAACGCTTTTTGCTAAAACTAAAATAAATAGATCTTTTAAAAGAGAAATGTTAAAAGAACAGAGATTTTATGTGCTGTTGACATGGAGTTGGTGCAGATTCAAATTACAGTCTCAGAACTTTAGGATGTTATATTAAACATATTTCTGTGGTAACCTCAAAGAAAATTGCTAAAGAATATACATGATAATGAGAAAGTGATTTAAATGGTTCTTTGTAAAGATCAATAAGCAAGAGAGATAATGCTAGTTAGGGAGATAGACTGAAAAACCACAGAACATAAATAAAGCAATAGAGAAAAGTTGAAATCTTTTTTTATCAATAACTGATTTAAATGTTCTTTGAATCATTTCTTTAATCAACAAACAAAAACAAGCAAGTGCAAACCATGCTCCAGCTATATGATATGTATGAGATACCTACTTTAGAACCAAAGATAGAAATAGATTGAATCAACAATATCAAAAAATATCTTCTGAAATATTAACACAGAGAACAGTGTTGGTTATACTAATATTAGCCAAATGTTTTTAAATTTTAAAAGTATTTTTATTTGTGAAAGTAAAGTATAATTGTAGTGTTTGTCCTTCTGTTGCCTCCTGCCAAACCCTTCCATATATCCTTCTTTGCCCTTTTTCATTAACTCTCTCTCTCTCTCTCTCTCTCTCTCTCTCTCTCTCTCTCTCTCTCTCTCTCTCTCATGCACGTGCACACATACACACACACACACACACACACACACACTTATAGACACACCTACTCTTACATACACATACGCACACACTCAAACATATTCACTCACACACACACACGCATACACACACATTCACATACACTCAAACACATGTACTCAAAGATAACACTCTCAGACACATTCACACACTCACCACCACCACACACAAATCACTTTACATCAGTGTTGATCAGAGGCAAAATGATAGTAGAAAGGTAAAAGTCTAGACTTTACAATTTAATGAACTAACTGACACTTTGCTACCAAGATTAGAAAAAAATTCAGTACTCTCATTCATATGATATTTGAAGGAATATTTCAAGTATTACAATGAAATATATAAATCACATAACACATAGTATTTGAATATGTGTACTAGTGTTTGAGTGGCTGAGAAAATGAGCTCCCATTTTGTTGGCCTGGATATTGACACACTGGGGAGACTCATACAACTTGACTGTGTGCTGTATGCTAAAAAGCATTATTTTGTTTTAATTATAGAGTTTTGAATTTGATAACAGCACAGTGGTTAGTCTAAATAAAAGATTATACTGCTCTTAGAAGACATGTGGACTTAAAGGTGAATGTCAGAATATATACAATTAAAGTAGTCATATGTATTCAATGGGACATAAACTCTTAAAACATGAATATCTTAACAAGTGGTGAATTGATATAGATTACAGTGATCAATGCACTATTTTTGTATTTCTTGTAGGAGCAAAAAACATTAGTATATAGCTCCATATGCTAAATTTCTTTTTTTATTTGATATATTCTTTATTTACATTTCAAATGATTTTCCCTTTCCAGGATCCTGCTTCCCGAAAGTTCCATAAGCCCTCTTCCCTCCCCCTGTTCCCTAATCCACCCCTTTCTACTTCCCTATCCTGGTGTTCCCCTACACTGTTTCACTGAGCCTTTCTAGGACCAGGGGCCTCTCTGTAAGAAAACTAGGGGGTCCTAGAATCATTGAGACTGTGGTAATTTGACACATTCACCAACAAGGCAGAAGCAGTGTCTTCAAGGACAAGCTAATATACAACACGGACATCTATGCACACACCATATATCTAATGGGATCTATTGGATTCTGTGATTTTAGAATGCAGTATAGATGTACTATGAAGAGCATAGGCTAATGATTTTGTGGTAATCCTGCATTAAACTTACTTACATTGAAATCTAAAAATAGCTCTGATTTAATTCTAATTACTTGAGTTTCAGTTAATACAAGTTGTGGTACATTAAGCATTTATTTGTGCATCAGGACACAGCAATAGAGATCAAATTACAGATATAGTTCCAAAGAGCCTATTATTTTCTACACAAAATAACTCTAAATATGATGTCTGCAATAATAAAGATCGTGAGTGATTATATTAACTTACTCCTGATAAGCTAGTCTCTGTTCCAACTAGCATATAAACATTCCTTCATTTAATACTCATTAACAGTTCTGAGTGACTACTATTATAAACTCAATTTACAGAGAAGAAATTGAAGGTCAGAAAGGTGAGGCACTTGTCTAAGTTTACAAGGCCAGAATGTGAGTCAGAGATTAGAAACTAAATTCATTTCACTTTAATCTCTAAGTGTAAACTCTTAAATATACACATTAAAAGTATATAAACCCTAAAGCATACAATATTACAGTGGAAGATACATAAATGAGATTTCCCATGCTGCCTCCAGGGGCAGTGTGGACCTGCCAAAACTTCAATTTCAGATTTGAGGCTTTTAGAAGAATAGGAAAACAAGTTTTCGCTTTTTCAATCTGCCCATGTGGTGGTAATTTATTATGGCAGTCTTGGGAAATTCACAAATGCAGATTGTCAAAAATAGTAATATAAGTTTAGTAATGAAGACTTTCCTACAGCCTGGCTTGAGAGGAAATTTGAGGAGTTAGAAACAAAATAGAAGGTATAGGAAATGTGGTTCTCAAGGGGATTTCTTAAAGTGTGCGTTATTGAGTTGCCAGGTAGAAAATGAATATTCACTGTCCGGTCTAATAAAACGTAGTATATAATGCAAAGAACTATGTCTTTCTGTTGAGTTATGGCTTCATTTCACATATAATTTAATAACAGCATGGCTATTGATTTTTTAGTACATTCTATAGCAGAGATTAATCTTTCCTTTGTTTCATGTGCACTTTGGTGACCAAAGAAAAATAATTACAGCAGACCGAGTCATCCGTGTCATTTCTGTCAGGGTGCCAGCACTGAGGCAGGGGGCAAGCTGACAGTGAGCCATGAGTAAGATAAGTTAGGTAGAAAGGCTGGACATTCTCCCTGACTACACTCAGTCATCTCTACCCAGTAGTACAAGTGTACCCAGCACAGCACGACACAATACTCTAGAGCCCTTTATCCAAACAAAAAGAGTGCACTGGAGTAGACATTCATAATACTTGAATCCATTGCAGGAATTAGGCCATGCAATCAACAAATATAAACAACTTTCCCAAATATTTTGTACATGACAGGTTAAATAAACTGTTAACAAAATGACTTTCATCTGCTTCTGTTTTGTTAAAGTGATGTCAACATTTAAAACTCTGTATGGCTAACATTTGAGGCAAACATTTATTCATGAGCTTTAGAAGTTCATGAGAGATAGCTGCTTGATATGGATTAAAAATATAAATTGCTAGCTAGTGTTTCATTTCTCTGCTGGATAAGATAATGGTGTCTACCCAAGTGTTATTCTTTATGAATTAGGAAATAATGTGACCTTATGATATGGTTTGACATGCTATGTATTTCTTCTAAATATTTGTTCCATATATTTTGAGGTAGCTGATGTCAATGCTTGTCAGAGCAATCTTTCTCTAGATGAAAATGTATAATTCTAAATCATGGCAGAAATTATAGTTTTCATGCTACATTAGCCTTCTTAATCTGCATAGTATATTTTCTATAATGAATTTCCATGTGGTAACACCAGGTCCAGATGCAGCATTTGGATAATCAGGAAGATTTTTGCATCAATTTATTATGAATGAAAGAGACATTTGTCTCTTCTTCACACAATTTAATTTGCATTTTGTGTCATAAGATCCTTAAAAGCCCAGTAGAGAGAACTGTAATGGACATTAAACCAATTCAAAGCCATAAGCATTTTCTTTCTTCTTGTAATATGGTTGCCTTTGAATATAAATGGAAGCATTAATGTAGAAAAAAAGCAAAATTTGCTTGTCAATGAGGGAAATCTTTGAGCTTATGTTATTTGGGCAAATGAAAAATCATTTGTTTGAAAATTCTTATTCTAACAAGAAACTCAAATACTGTTGATTTGAATATAAATTATAAGAAGGATTGCTACCTTCTAGAAAGATAGGAATTTAAGTCCATAACATCACTAAAATGTACATAAAGGTCTTAACATAATAGTGTAAGTGGTGCTATTGAGGTGTGTGTGAGTGAGTGTGTGTGTACGTGTGTGTGTGTGTGTGTGTTCATATAGCTAATCTGTGATCCAAAGTTATTAACTATCCTTTATGGTGTATACTGATGAAATGATAAACTTTAGAACTGGAAGAAGAAAGGCCTACAGTCCTTTCCTCTGCACAAAGAACACAGTTCTCCTCTGCAAAAAGAATACAATTCTATGATGACATTTCCAGAGTGCTGTCACCTGGATGCCCCAGCCTCAAATCTCTAGCATTAGGAAATGCACAGCTTCACACAGAACAGTCATACTTTACACATCTTGACATTTTCAGACATTTCCAATTGTCAACTGGGGTCTTTACAGAGTTAAAAATGTGACTTTCCATAAACAAAGACATGTTGGAAAGTATCTCTTGTTATCAGATGAACATACATTGTTCCTAGCAGTTTGAAGAAAATTTTTGGCCCAGAATTTTTACATGTCATACTGCCTAATCAGATGATAAAATATTATTCTCTGAATTTTAAGGCTCCTGGCATGAGGCTTTATTATAGAAAATAGCATATAATAGCTGAAAATTTGAGCTATGATAGCATCTTAAATTGAATTTATTAGCATTTACAAGACTCTTTGACGTGAGACAAATTGTAAAGCTTTTGTTAGAAATGCTATTTTTTAAAACTCTCTCTATATAGTAGTGAGTTCCATGAAAACCTATTCATAGGGGCTGAAAAGATGGACTCTGTTTATGAGGACATAATGCTTCTGGAGAAGACTCGATTTCAGTTCCTAGAGCACACATCATTGCTGCCTGTAACTCAGCTTCAGAAAATCTTGTGCCTTAAAACTTTCTGAGCATAGTATGTATACACTCTCACACAAAGAGATACATATTCATAATATAATGAAGAATAAAATAACTCTAAGAAGACATTTTTTTGTGGAAACGTCTCATCGCTTAAGTGGCCAACTCTCTCCATCCTCCCCTTTCTTCTCCTAGTCTTCCTTCTCCTTTTATGTCATATATACTTATAATTTTATGTATCTCTATAAAACAAATATAAATTTTATGCATATTTATAATTTAGCATTCACAAATGAGGGAAAATGTGCAGTATTAGTCCCTCTCACTCTGGCTCTCTTTGCTTACTCATTTTTTTTTTGTACCAAATGAAGCTTCAGATAGAATAAAGAAGGCCTGCATAACATAGGCGTGTGCTTGGTGGCTCTATAATTGACACAAGGTTAATATTTAAAATGTACTAAAAACTTAAATAATAAAATACCAAAAGCCAATAAAATACCAAAAATACTAAAAAGCCCAATCCAAATAGGTTAAAGAAATGAATAGTGAGTATTCAAAGGAATCCTATAGATGATAAACATGGGAAAACATTCAACATCTGTAGACATCAGGGAAATGTAAACAGAAGCAGCACTGAGACTGGATCTCCAGTAAGATAATCTGCTTTTACATATTCTATTTATTGTTGTCATGTGGTACCATCTTATGTATTGTCATATGGTACCAATTTCATTTGGGAAGGGGAGACAGATAGTCTTAATATTAAAATCTTGGTACTAATCTAACCCTACTTCACAATTCACCAGCAGAAAATGAATTATAGAGGTTAAATAAAGAAAAATACTAATTTGTCATAACCGAGATGATAAAATACAGGAACACAGAGAGCCAGGTGATTGTGGCCGGCAAGAGCACAGGCTTTAGTGTTAGGCTGCTTATGTGCCTGTCCCTATTCCACTGCTTCTAACAGCAAGAGTCTTGAGGATAGGACTCAATCTCACTGTGAAAACTGGGTTAACAAAGATACGCTCTGCCATTTTGAGGATCAAAATGACATAGTGAAGTTTACAATGCTGATTATTTAGTAGGCAGTATATAGTTTATGTGTAAATTCATTTCGTACAAAACCGGGGGGGGGGACGAAGATCTTAAGGAGTGAAAGCCATGAATTAACACTTTTCTTTGATATGTCTTTTAAGTTCTTGTTCATAGAAAACATGAACAAGAAACTCATGCTTTTTGAGGTTTAAATGGGGTTAGGAAGAGAAGGTTCCTGATACTCCAAATGGCCAAACATCTTTGGTCTCTGAGTCACTCCATTTGTTTCCCTAGATCTCTTCCTGGTACTACCTATCTATTCATGGTTCTTTTTGGTTAGTGATAGATAGATCATCTCTAAACCTCTGGTTCCACTACCTCCATTTGCTTAAACTTCAAGTCCCATGTCATCATAGAGAGCCAATATGCTATGGTTTGTAACTTTTGCTTACTACTCAGATGCAAAATAATCTGCCTCCAGAACATGAAACAGAAAGGAGACTGCCAAAACACTTTTCTCTTCTGGAATGTAAAGTAATTGAAAGAGAGTGCCCTTTAACCCTTAACTGCTGAATAAGGGGACCCGCAAAAACGTTGGACTTCATGCAGTAAACAGTGGAAGCTACCATAAGCTTTTATGGTCAAGAAAACAATGGAGTAGTCAATCCAATGCTGTTGGCAATGGTGTTACAGTTAAGATCTGGAGATCTGAGGTTCTGGGACTTCAGATGAGAAAACCAATTTCTCTTTATTTGAAGTTGATTTTGCCACCATTACAATGTAGAGAAGAATTTGAATTAACACTTCATCTAATATTCTATTTAAGAAAAAATGTCTTGAATTTTAAAGCAGGTTATCAACTAACTGTCAACCATTTTTAAGCCCACAGTTGAGAGCAGGAGCTTTGTCTAGGAGCATGCATATTCTAGAGTTTGCCACTAAAATGCCTAAGAGTGAAATCTTTGGTTTCTGAATTGGAATTTCGTAACGAGCTAGAAGAATGGATTTCCTCCATTATCTTTGCACCTCCACAGAGATCTTAGGAACTTTCCCCTTTCTTTGGGATCTGATTTTATTCCTGCTGTCTTCTTGGAAAGCTACATTTTCTCTTTAGGAAAGTGGAGAAGGATAGAGTACACTACATGTAAGTATACCACTGAGCTGAGTGTGTTCCAAAACAAACACTCCCTGTATCTAACTGATGTGTGCCTCACAGACACCTAAACTAGAACTTGGAAAAATAAAAGTACTTTTCTAGTTCCCGGAGAAATACTAAATGTGATTTAAGAATATTCATTTGGGAAATGAATTTGACCTTTTTTTTTTAATTGGTTAGATATTATATCAGTAAGTTCTCAATTCACAAGATGCCCACACAATAATTTCTATGTCAATTGATAATCACGCAAACTGCCCACCTAGATTAGACAAGTTACCCCAATTATTTTATTCCTATATAATAACATTGTCACCCATGGCTATTCAAAGCCACACGGGTTCTGAATCATCCTGTCTGTTGTCCGTTGTCTATTGTCTGTCTTGCTTCCTCCTCCATCTCTCCTGAGTCTGTCTCTTCTGAGTCTGTCTGTCTGTCTGTCTGTCTGCTTGTCTGTCTGTCTGTCATCTGTCTGTCTCTCTGCTACTCTTAGCTCTACCCCCCTTTCCCAACCATGAGCCTCCTGCTGCACTAATTTTTTTTTATTTATTTATTTTCTATATTCCTTGTTTACATTCCAAAAGCTTTCCCCTTTCCCAGTTCCCCCCTCCCCATATGTCCCATAAGTCCTCTTCTCTCCATCCATTCTCCTATCTTTCCCCCTCCCTTTTCTCTGTCCTGGTACTCCCCTACAATGCTGGATCAAGAGGGCCCTAATCCTGGAAAAACTTTATTTTTTAACAGAGGGAAATCCTTACTATGTAAGTCTGGATGACAGTTACTTAGGAGAATAACCAGACATGAGGATACGGCTGACAATGGACTCTTTTCAAATGGGAACAAAAGGTTATTTCTCTCCCATGTCATGTCATTAATAATTAAGCTGTTCATTTGATTTATGCCATAATCTGCATTTATGGTTTATTTTGCAACACACAGCTGTGAAAACTATAAACCCTCATCAGGGTAATCGCAGTATGGGTAAGTTTCAGATGCAATTGAAATCCTAAAAGAACCTGGAAGGATTCTGATACTATTGCAGGAAAAAAACTGCAGTTGAAAACACCAAGCAAATAAAATTTAAGAAAACTTCATAGTTTTCTGTACTCATTTTAAATTTCAATTTTGATTTTAAGAAGGCAACGTAAGTATTTTTATATCAAAAATGAAACCAAAGAATGGATAGTGACTTCACAAAATTGAGTACTTTGTGTACTACTAAAAACTTAAAATGGTGTACGATAGACATTGCTTTTCTTCTTTCTTTCTCTCTTCTTTCTTTTTAGCAAAATAGTTTACATACTTTAAACTCACAACCCAATACCAGGTACTCTTTGGTCTAGAGTAAAACTTCTGTTTGTTTTCTGCTTGGCCTTAGGTTTAGTCCCTGACAAAAAGAAATAGCCTTCTCAGTTGTTAATTGTCAGGTCTCTGATTTTCACAGTGAGTGTGTGGATAATCCTTTATTTCTCGCCTATCCCATAAAGTGCTTGAGAAAGGCTAAGAGTTAAAAGAGCATTTTGCATTCCACTGGAGTCCCTGACTGGACTGCTGTTTAAAAAACATTTTAATGTGGGAGACCATTAATTACTAGGATTCTGATTGTAATTTCCTGGTCTCAGAATTGATGAACAAAGCCATTTTGGAAAGCAATCAATTTGAAATCTAATTTGTCGGCGAAATGAACCATATAAACAAAATGCCACTTGCAGTGTGTCTAAAATGAGATGAGCTTAACGAGCCCATCATCTTCTGCGAGCCTCATCACCGTGGCAAGTGGCGTCAGTGGGCTCCTCATACAGAGGGCTGAGAGACAAGGGGGCAGCTGTCCTGCAGCCCCCACAGAGTGAGTTCAGAGGCCAAGTTGAAAGTGAGAAGAGAGTGGTCACTAAGATCAATAAAGTACAGTGACCACATCTATCAGACCTGTGCTCTGCACCAAGGAGCCGGGATGGCTTGGGACAGCTTGTTCCAGTCATATGGACTGCTAGATAGATGAAAGCAACAGAAACTGAATTTGGGTTGGGAGAGAGCAATGAGAGTTGTTTTTTTATTATTATTAAATATACACAGTCACATCCATGTATGAATAACATACATTAGGCATATGCACAGCAGATAAATCATATATGTATGTACAGATGCCTACATATATGGCAATCACAAAGGGAACTAATAGGCTAAATGTTGTAAACTGTGCTTTCCACAAAGTTTAGGATCATATTCTCTTGTTCTTCTGACCATAATGTTACCAATTCATCTCGTATAACTTTACAGTATGCCCAGAAGACTATATATTTTAGAAACAGCATAGACAACCCAGTGGCATTTATTAATTAGGGCCTTGAGAGTTATGTGTGTTAGCCTAATTATTTTAAATTTGATAGGTCTTATGGGTATTAGGTTTTTCTTGTTGAATTTTGCTTTCTTTGTACATATAAAGTAGGAAAATCATGGCCATGCCTATCTTTATGTAGAGGATGCAATGTTATCCCATTTCTGGCATTCAGCTGTATGTTACTCTTGGGAATGAAGGCAAGCATAGGAAAAAGAATAAATTTCTACTATTATTTGAAAGGTGAGATCAACTCATTCTCAGGATAAATGTGTGTCTTGGTTACTGGACATTTAGTTACCTGGGACCAACCCACATCTGCAACTGTCTATAGACAAACATTGAAAAGTCTCATAAAGAAAAACCTGCCTCTCAAATGGATCTTAGTGATAACTGCCATTCTAGAGTGTCAGGTGGGACCTGTGACATTGTATTTCTCAGAGAATCACTAGTGGTTGACATACCAAGACCACATTGAGTTGTTGTAATAGAAAATATTTGAAATGAAAATGTATTAGAAGATAAATTTGCCATTAAAAATATAGTAACATCAGTATTTTCTAACACTAAAATAGACAGCTTCAATCAGCATGAATATCATGTCATGAGATTGTGGGATACCAACAATAATGGGAGGATGGAAAGCTACCAAGACTTAGGGTGATGTATCCCTTTCAGTCAATTCAATTTGCTTGTTATCATCTTCTGTGTGTGTGTGTGTGTGTGTGTGTGTGTGCGTGTGCGTGTGTGTGTGTGTGACTGTCTGTTCAAAATTTTAATTTAGCTAATGTCTTTAATGCTATTTTACTTAGAATATTCTATAATAGGCATATCTATTGTAGGTTTGGTCTTTAGTTTTGTAAGGCTGTTAAATGATTGTAGTAGAGAAGTAATGTAGGCATGTGCAGTGGAAAGTACAGAGATCTGGAACCTAGTGGAAGTTTTCAGGTCATAGAGAAAATGCCTTGGAAAAGATCATGAGTTGCTGGTTTCCGTTTCTCCCTTTCTGCCTCAGATTTAGTCTGAGACCCTCCTCTCTGATGTGATCCCACCACAATGTGGTTTTTATCACAGACCCAAAGCAACTGAGCCAGTCAATAAAGTATTAAAATCCTTGAAACCAGGAGTCAAGACAAATCTTTCCTCTCTTTATATTATACTTCTGATTCGGTGGCAGCAGGCTGACTCACACATACTGGTATTTAACCTACCCTCCAACCACAACTAGTTGTCAAGAAACCTAGGCCTCGGATGGTTATAACTGTTCAGTGCCCATACACAATATGAATGATTGCCTTTATCTGATATCCTTAGTTTTTTCCACAACACTGTAACTGTCAACCAACCTAACATGACAATGTTAGATGTTGGAATAGAGATATCATCTTGCTTCTCCGGTAGACCCCTCTATGTCTAATGTTCCTTGTTATTATCTGAATGTTATCTAAAGCATAGAAACATCTGAGGATTCAGTCCTATTTTTTATTTTTTCTTAATAAATCAGAGAGCATAAAAATTTAACACAAAAATTTAAGAACAATTAAATGTAGTCAAGAAAATAAAAAGTGTATTTGTTCACAACTAGGAAGGATAGTTCAAATATAAAATATATCATCCTCATAACAGATATTTGAGAGAAGACAAACATGCTCTTTGCTTTAAGAAGGATAATGTCTGATGGATGAGATCAGCAAGAGAGCAGGAAATTGCAATATATTATGAGAGCCATGAATAAAGTAAAATTGGAGTATTTTGACCACAATTTACAGTGTAATTTGGACAAAGAATCATTGGTGAACTAATTAGAAAGAGAAAAATGTGTCAACACAAAGATCAAATGCATAAAACCGAATTCAAGAAATTACATATTGTGTATATATATAGATTGGAAGACTGGAATTGAGGAATGAGACTGAATTTCTTTCTAGGATCTGAATGTTCAGATTCTAGTACCAGACTCATCTCTATTTGGTTCAGTATTAATTCTCTCACATATGTAGCAAATATTTAAATTTTCCCTTGTGGTAGATATTGGATAATAGTACAAAATAAAGTAGACTAGGTCTTGTCTCCAATGGAAAGAAAATATATCATGGGATGGAGCAAAATAAGTAACTAGAAATTCCTTAAGTGTTGAAACATAAAACAAGTATAAGATGTGTGTATGGAGGTAAGTGAATCTCAAACCTAATTAAAAAGAAGGCAGCACTAAAAGAATCTGAGCTTAAGTTCTTCAGGCAACAGAGAGTTTCTCAGATGAGAATACACAGACATGTTATTGCAAGGGAAAGAAGGAAGGCAGAATTTAAAGGTAACCCACAAACCCACAAACGAAAAGTGATGCAGGACAAAGGAGATGCAGAGAGGAATATTTTCTAGCATATGGTGAGGGAGGTTTCCAAGAGCAAGAAGCATCATTTAAGAAAGGTAGGCCAGCTATTAACTAGAGAAATGCTTGGTTGATGGTACACCTTGGATAGTAGAAGGGAGACTATTGTAATAATTTCCATTGTAAGTCCTGGTGTTTAGGATAAGATAGTATGAGGAGTCCAGGGATTTGAAAGATGAGATTATGAGAGAGAAACGAGAAATGGTTTCATTTGAGAGAAAGCCTGTCCTAGTAAGAAATGTTTCAGAGACAGTAGGACAGTAGCAACTGTAGGTGCAACTGTACAGAATGAAATATCCCAGATATATCCATAGAGAGATTGAGAAGCCACAGGAGCAGCAGATGCAGCAGATGCAGCGCACGCAGCACATGCAGCACATGCCACTCCTCAGCAAGGTAGAGAGGTCCCTGAAGGGCATCATCATGTTGGAGTCTTGTATCATTTGGGGCTTGCCATGGTTTATGGTTTACAGATATTGGGTATAATTTCATGGGGCACATAAGTCAGATTATAAATGATTAAACACATAGAGATATTTAAGACAATATTTAAAATAACTATGTGACAGGATATGAATTTGGTATTGAGACTTTGAAATCATGGGCCTAGCTTGGTATGAAGAAAGAAACAATATAAATATTTCAGATAAAGAAAACACATTGGAGACATCTCTAGACTACTTATATACCAGACTATAGCAGTGTAATGGAGAAATTGAGAGCATCAGGAGGAAATTATAAGGAATCTGAGTATATGAGGAAAAAATAAGAATATTTCTAAATGGTTTTGGCTTCAACAACTGAGTAATGTCATTTGTTGTATGAGAACTAAGACAGGAGGTTGCATATGAGTGATAGGATGTGTTTATTTGTATATGCACTAGAGTTCAGATGCACTAATTGCTGATGCTTAAAAGCCCCCTTGTGTATTAAGTCTTTGGCACCTCTGTATTGCACAGAGGGTTAATACCTTACAGAATATAAAACGTACTAGACAGTTATGAAATAAGTCATCCAGTCAAAATAATATGAAACAGATCTGAAATGCATTTACTTAAAAGAAAAAACAGAAAGCTATTTTTTGTTTTTTTTATTTGTTTGCCACCAGAGAAATGCCAGGAAAAGCCACCATGAGATAAGGTCATTATCTAATAGAAAATTACATTATTATCTCTATTAGAATGGCTTTATGAAAATCTAAGTGTTGGAGAATGCTGGAAGGAGTGCAAATAAGCACAGGCCTCTTAGAATGCAGTGTAGAAACTCCTTCAAACATTAAACATAGAGCTACTGTGTGACCCAGCTATCCCATCCCTGGGTATACATCAGGAGATTTAGCCACCATACAAAGGAAGCATGTGTGGCCTTGTGTTCATTGTAGCACCATTAACAAAAGCCATGATGTGGAATTACCCTGAGTGGCAGTCATAGATGAATGGACAAAGAAAATACACTATGTACATACAACAAAGTATTATTCAGCCTTAAAGAAGAATGAGCTACTATCATTTATAGAAAAGGGATGCAACCAGAGGACACCATGTTAAATGAGATCACGTGGTAAAGATGGGTCTTGCATCTTATCTTTTATATATGGAAACTATGAAATAGAAAGATGATATGAAATAAATAGAACAAAATATTCAGTAAGAAAAAAATTTCACTCTTTGTGTGCTTTAGTCCTCTAAGTCAATAGAAAAAAATGAGAGTTAGTCTAACAAATTATGGGAATTCTCATCTGAGCTTGAAGAACATTTCATCTTATACATGCACATTTAGATTCAAACTGCATTTTGTCCTGCAGGTTCTCAAGTGAGGCTACTTAAATGTACACATTTATTCCATGTTTATAGCCCTGCCTTTAAGTGTTGGCCAATATAATGAAACAAGGTGAAAAAGAGACAATAGACATATTCTGGAAACACATAAAATTGCGTTTGTGACAAGATTGTCTACAAGGAAACTACAAAGAATCTATTTAAAAAATCTAAAAGGATAAAAAGTGAGTTTCATCGTCAATCTGTAGAATTTAAGGCCCAGTATCCAAATTCAATTATAGTCTGTGCATAAACTTACTTGATGGGAAATCAATAGGAAAATGATACTATTTATAATGACATTTTAAAATATGGAATACTTAGCAGTACATATAACAAAATAAATAAAATATTTTTATATAAAAACAACCATACATTCCTGAGAGAAGCCAAATAAGTCTTCCTCTCAGCAGAGTTAAAAGCTCATGATATTCAGTAAAGCGGAGGCTGGAGGGGCACCTTAGACCTCACAGGATACTGACAAGAATAACTACAGCAGTTTATGAGAGTATGTCTCAATTACTTAGAAAGTTGAAGAGTCACTCGCCATGTGAGTAAGCAGCTTTTCTCCTAGTGTTTAACCAAGAGAAACACACAAAACCCCACCTAAAATATTTATACTGCTTTAATCTATAAACCTCAGAATGTCTATCAACTGAATGTAGAAATCAATTGTGGTATCTCATAGTAAAATGTAACATGACTCAACAATATTAAAGATACATTTCTAGGTCAATTCTAGCTCAAATCATCAATATTCTTTGTTTGAAATGTGTGGTATCTTCAGTATTGAAGTCTTACCTTCAGTATCAGAAGGCAACCATAGGCAATGGAATTGGCCTATGTTGTTCTGGGAGGCTCCTGGACCCTCAACCAATTCAATGGGGTTCCCAAGCTGACAGGAGATTTTTAGATGTCTATAGCTCTTCATCAAAGCATTATCAATCTTGAGTGGGTAACTTTGTGAGTGTGTGTGTCTGTGTGCATTTGTGTTTGTGTGTATGTGTGTGTGTGTTAAGTACCTCACAAAGATTTTATCCCTCTGGTGTTTTGATCATATCTTTTCCCTCCCCGTTCCTGTGCCTTCAGTTCTTCCTCCCGCATTTCCCTCCTCTCCTACTCTTGCTTCTCCTCCTCCTTCTTTCCTCAGATTTAGGATGAGTCTTCCTACTTCAAATGATTCAATCAAAATAATATAATATAATATAATAAATGAAATAAAATAAAATAATATAGCCCTCCCCACAGATGAATGCAGTTACATTGGGGGGTCTCATTATTTCTGCATGTAGTCAAGTTGACACCTGTGAATATCCATCACAATAGCTAGCATGCTGCCCTTCCATTCCATCCTGTGGTATGATGTTCATCAGCTACATTTTAGACCTTGAGACAATCCCCTCCATAGTTGTCTTTAATATATTTCATCTCCCTCTCAATGCATTCTGGATTTTTCTTTTATGTTCTAGATTCATTTAAACTTTTTGATTATGTGTCTCTGTATGATTTATGCACACAGAGGCCAGAAGCGAGTGTTAGATCCTCTGGAACTAGAGCTACAGGCAGAAGTGATCCTTCTAATGTGGGTGTTAGAAACCAAACTTGGATCTTCATTAAGAGCAGCAAATACTCTTAACCACTGTGCTATACATGTCTTCTTCACTGAAGATTTTTTATATTGTGTTTCACTTTAGTATTTCTTCAGCTATATATAAGTTTTTACTTAAGATGTGTGTTAATTTTAACTATAGATATAGCAGTTATATAAGTCAAATTTTATTTTATTTTATTTTTACAGGAGAATAAAAATTAAATTTATGGATACAGTGACTGATATGTTGTTGGCAGAAAACTATTGGAAAACCTATTTACCTCACTCCCTCTGCAAGGAGGACCTGGATCTGAAAGACTGATTAATGTTTTGAGGGAAGAAGAAAGAGCACAGCAAACATTGAATCAAAAGTCAGGTCCTACATTGGGTCAACCTGTAGGCACATGCAAGACGCAGTAGAAATAAAGCTGAAGAGAAAAACAAACGTTTGGACTAGCATTTAAAGATATGTCTCTGGGCAAGGATTTCCTTCCTTCCTTCCTTCCTTCCTTCCTTCCTTCCTTCCTTCCTTCCTTCCTTCCTTCCTTCCTTCCTTCCTTCCTTTCTTTAATTCTTTTTCTTACTTCTTTTTTTCCTTCCTTCTTTCTTTGAGACAGGGTTCCTCTGTGTAGCTGGCTGTCCTGGAAGACAGCCACTGTAGACCTTGCTGACTTCAGACTCAAGAGACCTGCCTGCCTCTGCCATGTTGTTCCCTTTCCTGGTTTCCTCTCCCACCTCCCCCAAAATCGCTAAACCATTCCCCTTCCCTTGCTCACCAATCCACCCACTTCCACTTCCCTGTTCTGGAATTCCCCTACACTGAAGCACCTAGCCTTTACAGGACTAAGGACTTCTCCTCCCTTTGATGTCCAACAAGGCCATTCTCTACTGCATATGCATCTGGAGCCATGGGTCCCTCTATATGTACTCTTTCATTCATGGTTTAGTCCCTGGGAGCTCTGGGGAGTACCGGGTGGTTCAAATTGTTCCTCCTATGGTGCTATGGTGCTGAAACTTCTTCAGTTATTTCTCTAGTTCCTTCATTGGGGACCCTGTGCTCAGTTCACTGGTTGGCTGAGAGTGACCCCACTGTATTTGTCAGGCACTGGCAGAGCCTCCCAGGTGACAGCTATATCAGGCTCCTGTCAGCAAGCACTTGTTGGCATCCACAATAGTGTCTGGGTTTTGTAACTGTATATGGGATGGATCCCCAGGAGGGGCAGTCCCTGGATGGTCTTACCCTCAGTCTCTGCTCCACACTTTGTCTCTGTATCTCCTCCTGTGGATGTTTTGTTCCCCCTTTAAGAAGGACCAGAGAATCCATACTTTGTTCTTCTTCCTTCTTGAGCTTCATTTGGTCTGCGAATTATGTCTTGGGTATTCCAAGCTTCTGGGCTAATATCCAATTATGAGTGAGTGCATACCATGTGTATTCTTTTATGATTGGGTTACATCACTCATGATATTTTCTAGTTCCATCCATTTGCTTAAGAATTTCTTGAATTCATTGTTTATAATAGCTGAGTAGTATTCCATTGTGTAAATGTACCACATTTTCTGTGTCCATTCCTCTGTTGATGGATATCTGGGTTCTTTCCAGCTTCTGGGTATTATAAATAGGGCTGCTATGAACATAGTGGAGCATGTGTCCTTATTACATTCTGGAGAATCCTCTGGGTATATTATCAGGCAGGGTACTCCAGTAGTATTATACCAAGTTTTCTGAGGAACTGCCAAAATGATTTCCAGAGTGGTTTTACCAGCTCACAATCCTGCCAGCAGTAGAGGAGTGTTCCTCTTTCTCCACATACTTCCCAGTACCTGCTGTCCTCTGAGTTTTTGATCTTAACCATTCTAACTGGTGTGAGGTGAAATCTTAGGGTTGTTTTGATTTGCATTTCCCTGATGACTAAGGACATTGAACATTTCTTTAGGTGCTTCCCTGCCATTTGATATTCCTCAGGTGAAAATTCTTTGTTTAGCTCTGTATACCATTTTTTAATAGGTTTATTTGGTTCTCTGGAGTCTAAGTTCTTGAGTTCTTTGTATATATTAGATATTAGCCCTCTGTTGGATGTAGGGTTGGTAAAGCTCTTTTCCCAATTTGTTGGTTGCTATTTTGTCCTATTGACATTGTCCTTTGCCTTACAGAAAATTTTTAATTTTTTGAGGACCCATTTATCAATTCTTGCTCTTAGAACATAAACTATTGATGTTCTGTTGAGGAATTTTCCCTTGTGCCCATGTCCTCAAGGGTCTTTCTGTTTCTTTTCTATTAGTTTCAGTGTATCTGATTTTATGTGTTGGTCTTTGATTCACTTTGACTTGAGCTTTGAACAATGATATAAGAATGGTATAAATTTGGATGGTTGAGTAGAACCTTAAGAAGACAAGCCACACCAAGATACTTTATATTGTTTGTGACTGTTGTGAAGGGTGTCGTTTCATAATTTCTTTCTCACCCTGTTTATCCTTTGAATATAGGAAGGCTACTGATTTGTTTGAGTTAATTTTATATCCAGCCACTTTGCTGAAGTTGTTTATCAGCTGTAGGAGTTTTCTGGTGGAGTTTTTGGGGTCGCTTAAGTACTTTGGTATTTAGTTATCTGTGTAGGAAATTGTCCATTTCATCCAGATTTTCCAGTTGTGTTGAATATAGGCTTTTGTAGTAGGATCATATGTTTCTTTGGATTTCCTCAGTTTCTGTTGTTATATCTTCCTTTTCATTTCTAATTTTGTTAATTTGGATACTGTCTCAGTGCCTTCTGGTTAGTCTGGCTAAGGGTTTATCTTTCTAGTTGATTTTCTCAAAGAACCAGCTCTTGAATTTGTTGATCCTTTGTGTAATTCTTTTTGTTTCTACTTGGTCAACTCCAGCTCTGATTTTGAAGAGTTCCTGCTGTCTACTCCTCTTGGGTGTATTAGCTTCTTTCTGTTCTAGAGCTTTCAGGTGTTCTGTTAAGCTGCTAATTTGTATGCTCTCTCCAGCTTCTTTTTGGAGGCACTCAGAGCTATGAGTTTTCCTCAGAGCACTACTTTCATTGTGTCCCATAAGTTTGGATATGTTGTGCCTTTATTTTTATTACATTTTAAAAAGCCTTTGATTTCTTTCCTTATTTCTTCCTTGAGCAAAGTATCATTGAGTAGAGCATTGTTCAGCTCATCTGCATGTGGGCTTTCTGTTGTTTTTGTTGCTATTGAAGACCAGCCTCAATCCATAGTGATCTGAGAGGAGGAATGGAACTATTTCAATCTTCTCATATCTGTTGTGGTCTGTAACCAATGATATGGTCAGTTTTGGAAAAGATACCATGAGGTGCTGAGAAGAAGGTATATTCTTTTGAATTAGGATGAAATTTTCTATAGATATCAGTTAAATCCTTTTGGCCCAAAACTTCTGTTAGTTACACTGTTTCTCTGTTTAGTTTGTGTTTCCCTGATCTGTCCATTGATGAGAGTGTTGAAGTCACCCACAATTATTGTATGTGGTGCAATATGTGCTTTGAGCTTTAGTAAAGTTTCTTTTACAAATATGGTTAGCTTTGCATTTGGAGAATTGATGTTCAGAACTGAGAGTTCTTGGTAGATTTTTCCTGTGATGAGTATGAAGTGTCCTTCATTGTCTTTTTTGATGACTTTTGGTTGAATGCTGTTTTTATCCAAGAATAGAATGGCTACTCCAGCTTGTTCCCTGGCACCATTTGCTTAGAAAATTGTTTTCCAACCTTTTACTCTGAGATTGTGTTTGTCTTTGACACTGAGGTACATTTCCTGCATACAACAAAATACTGGGTCCTGTTTATGTGTCCAGTCTGTTAGTCTATGTCTTTTTATTGAGGAACTGGGTCCATTGATGTTAAGAGATATTGAGGAATAGTGATCGCTGTTTCCTGCTACTTTTTATGTTATTTTTATGTTTGTGTTGTTACCCTCTTTTGGGTTTGTTGGAAGATTACTTTCTTGCTTTTTCTATGGTATAGTTTCCCTCCTTGTGTTGGCATTTTCCATCTATTATTATTTGTAGGGTTGGTTTTGTGGGAAAATATTATGTAAATTTGATTTTGTCAGGAATATCTTGGTTTCTTCATCTATGGATATTGAGAGTTTTTCTGGGTATAGTAGTCTGGGCTGGTATTTGTGTTCTCTTAGGGTCTGTATGAGATCTTCCCAGGATCTTCTAGTTTTCATCTTCTCTGGTGAGAAGTCTGGTATATTTCTGGTAAGTCTGCCTTTATAAGTTAATTGACCATTTTCCCTTACTGCTTTTAATATTCGTTCTTTGTTTAGTGCATTTGGTGTTTTGATTATTATGTGACATGAGGAATTTCTGTTCTGGTGCAGTCTGTGTGGAGTTCTTTAGGCTTTTTTGTATGTTTATGGGCATCTCTTTCTTTAGGTTAGGGACATTTTCTTCTATAATTTTGTTATAATTTTGGCCCTTTAAGGTGTAAATCTTCACTCTCTTCTATACCTATAATCCTTAGGTTTGGTCTTCTCATTGTGTCCTGGATTTCCTTGATGTTTTGGGTTACAAGCTTTTTGCATTTTGCATTTTCTTTAACTGTTGAGTCAATGTTTTCTATGGTGTCTTTAGCATCTGAGAGTCTATCTTCTATCTCTTGTGTTCTGTTGCTGATGCTTGTATCTATGAGTCCTGATTTCTTTCCAAGGTTTTCTATCTCCAGAGTTGTCTCCCTTTGTAATTTCTTCATTGTTTCTATTTCCATTTTCAGATTCTGGATGTTTTTGTTCAGTTCCTTCACTTGTTTGTTTGTGTTTTTCTGTAATTCTTTAAGAGATTTTTGTGTTTCCTCTTTAAGGGCTTCTACTTGTTGACCCATATTCTCTTGTATTTCTTTAAGGGATTTTTGTGTTTCCTCTTTAACGGTTTTGCTTGTTGACCCATGATCTCCTGTATTTCTGTAATGGAGTTATTTATATCCTTCTTGAAGTCCTCTATCAGCATCATAAGATGCAATTTTAAATCCAACTCTTGCTTTTCTGGTGTGTTTGGGTATTCAGGACTTGCTGTGGTGGGAGAACTGGGTTCTGATATTGCCAAGTAGCCTTGGTTTCTGTTGATAGTGTTCTTGAGCCTACCTTTCACCATCTGGTTATCTCTGGTGTTAGTTGGTCTTGCTGTCTCTGGCTGGAGCTTGTTCCTCCTGTGGGTCTGTAAGCCTGTGTCTGTACTCCTGGAAGTCCAACTCTCTTCTGGCAGGGTCTGTACACAGAAAGTTTTGGAGCTGCCTGGCTCCCTGTTGCAAATGGTGTCTGGAAGACTCCTGTCCTTGCTGCTCCATGCCCCGTGTGCTCCTCGCTGTTCTCTTTCAGAGAGATGGAGATCTCACCTCCACCCTCAGTAGTGGAGGCACTGCTGGGGGGATCATCCTCTCCTGGTAGGCCATGCACAGAAGGCTGTGGAGCTGCCTGGCTCCCTGGTGATAATGGTGAGCCAAAGACTCCTGTCCCAGCTGCTCCACCATAAGTCAAATTTTAAATATGTTTGTTATAGTTATATAGATTTATGCATCTTATTCATGCTTTTGAGTCCATCTGTTATTTTAATGAAACATTTTAAGCATAGATAATTTCTGTTTTTCACCTGATAATTTTTTAATTTTAATTTCTGGGATCCATTTTCATGATCTATTTTTCAACAGAGTATAACTTATTTTTTAAAGGGTTGTTAAATTTTAGATTTTACATTCATATTTATGTGAAGTTAATCTGTTGGAATCTGAAGAGCTTTAGGCTAAGGTCAATATGTTTCATAGAGAATGTGCTTTTTCTTGCTATTTTGCAAACTGAAATGGTGTTGAATAGAAGTTTCCTCTAAGACAGAAACATTCTACCCTATTATAGGGAAGCTTTTTAAGAGAGGAGGTTTATTCTCATTACTGGTCTATCTTACCCCATAGTTCTTCACTCTATTTGGCTAAATGTAGATATTAAAAATAAGTCACAGAGATCAGTGACTTATTACAGTCACAGTGAAGGACTGTAAACTCAGTATGTTGGATGTAGAGGTAGGGAAATCAGTAGTTCAGCCTCCATTATGCCATGAGATTTGGGTCATCCTGGACCACATGCAATGCTGTGTTAAAATATTTTTCAAATATCAAAGACCAATAAAAAATAAAATGCAGAATATATAGCAAGAAACAGTTGGAGATAAAATGATAAGGAACTATAACCATAACAATAATGGACTACCAATCATTGCTTTATTTGTTAAACATACTTAGAACTCTTCTGAATTTAGGAAATAATGCAGTTTGTAATTTGAACAAAGAAGGCTTAACAGAAGATTGTGCCATATTTTCACAATTAGCTACAAATATAAAGCAGCTTTTTATGCCAAATATAGGCCAGAGTAAACAAAAATAGATAAGTGTTTAGAAATGAAGTGTAAATATATAAAAATTCTAGAAAGTTGTTGTGAGATGTTAGAATTTTTTTTTTTATTCCTCCAAACAAGCATATAAAGTGGGGTTGGTATCACATTATATACAAGGATTAGCATGTTTTAAGTTTGTGAGGTACCTTGGTTCTACAGCCTGTGAGGTTTTCTTAAAGACATAATCTAGACATCAGGAGGGCAGCATCAACTCTGTGGTAGCTCTCAAAGATGTACTTTTGGTATAAGAAAAGACAGCAGGTCATTTGGAAACTGTAACCATTGATGTAATATGCTAAAAACTGCATCCAGGAGAGCCATTCTGGAAGTATTAGGCTGAGCATTTGTCTCTAGGATAAGGGTCTTCCTGATTCTCCTAGATCATCCACAAAGCCATCTATTGACTCCCCACTGCTGTCAAGGCAATTGAAGACCCTGTCTGAGGAACAGTCTGAATACAACGCAGTTATGACAAACACAGAGCTCTCCCTCCTCATGGGGCCTTCTGTGCCTGGCTTTTAGAAGATATAAAGCACTTGTTAAGTACTTGGAGAATAGCACCACTCTCCACAGAGAATGATTTGAGTTCCCATAGAGAAGTCATCAACACAGGGTAAGAATTCAGCCAATTACGCCTCACCTCATCGGTCCTATTTACAGGGTAACCCCATGGGGCATGGACTATGTCTTTCTCTGTGTATTGTACAGCATGGAGGAAACATTTGGCACTCAATAAATACTAAGCAGAATCTTGTTTCTTGTTGCTCTCTGCTTCCCACTGAGAGCTGATCTGAGGAAGGAATTCCCTTTGAAGTCCTTGTCTTCATGCTTTATGAAGAACAGTATGGAGGCTAGGAAAGGTGGGAGACATGTACAGTTCTGAAGCTGGTTTTGATATCCATAGATGATAAATGCTGCCTCTACAGTTGCATGGCTAAGGCCAAGATACATAATTGACAGAACCGTGAAGTGAGAGAGGCCTCACTTTCATAAATATTGTCTTCTTCTTTCTTTCAGGTTCAAGATTTATGGTTTTAAATATCCATTAATGCATTCATCCATCTGTCTTTTTGAGTGAAGAGGTATAGCCCTTTACTGCTTTGTTTCATTTTAGGCATTTCTGACTTTCATTGTGTACATAGGGAAAAAAATCAAGTGTATAGTTGAGTATGAAAGTTGTAGAGAAAACATAAAACAACTTCAGGAGAATAAGAAAAGATCATTTTAAATGTGAAATTTGTGATGATTTTAATAGAATTTTTGCACCAACAGCCTACATGGACTTATGTATCAGTTGAGATATCATGTTATATTAGAAAATAATGCTATGGTTTCATTGAGCAAATTATTTATAATTATTTTATAGGTAGTGAGATTTTGAAAATACCAGAGAAAATACTTTGTTTTTAACTGAAATAAGATATTTCATGTAATAGTAAAATTAAAATAAAAATAGAAATAAGTGTAATGGTGCAGGCATGATCTATGCATATGTGACAGAGAAGGTAGAGTTCTTTTGATAGTCTCAGGAAGTCTCGGTATATTTTCTTCCACCACTGAGGCAAAGACAGCTCATTCTATGAAGTAATGTAATCTCAGAGTATGAAGTTCTAGGATGTAATACACTTTTAACATTTAATATACTCTCAATGCTCTGCCCCCTCATTTTCTACTCCCCTTCTCCCTATTTCTGCCCTCTCCTTTTTTCTACCCCATTAACTTTATTCTGACTTTCTTCCATTCATTTTTATTTTATTATTGATTTTTAAAAGATTTATTTATTTTATGTATATGAGTACACTGTATCTGTCTTTAGATATACCAGAAGATGGCATCAGATATCATTACAGATAGTTATGAGCCACCATGTGGTCCTGGGAATTGAACTCAGGACCTCTGGAAGAGTTGAGCCATCTCTCCAGCCCTTGTTTTTATTTTTATCTGAGTATTTTAAAACTATTACTCTTAGAACATTCAAATATTCAAATTTACATGAGACTTAGATAGTTAACTACTTAGTACCCTTACCTTGCATAATATGCAGGATTCTAATAAAATATATTGCAGTAGGTGTTTAAGAAGTATCATTCCCACTCCTTTTTCTTAAAAAACAAAAATAGAGCTAAATAATATCCTGAAATGAAAATTTGAAAACTCATCAATGTATGTCAAGAACAAATAAGGGTGCCTCTTACCGTGGGTTAGAGCGGGAGAGTGATAGTGAAGGAGAGTGAGCAAAATGGATGATCTGGATGCTTGACAAAGCCATAAGGAAAAATATTACTATATGTTTAAGTAAACATATTCACAGACATGTACACATAAACCACACACAGACACTCATACACACCATGTAGCTATATCACATGTGGTGATATTCTCCTTAATAGCCACAGATAATCTAACAAAACCCCTAGTGCTAAGCATAGGAAACCTCCCTTTGAGTAGTTGGTTAGGGATTTCCAAGAAGCTACTCAAATCACATAAACTCTTGAGATTGCTCTTTGCTGCTTTGCTTCTCAGGTCATGAAGTTAAGATCCAGTTAAGGACACTACATACTTCAGACATAGACTTGGACGAACCAAGCTGAATCCTAACTGGAAAACTAGTCCTGAGGATTAGATTTTGTAGTAGCTAGTGGTGCAGGCTGTCAGGGAGGAGGAAAGTCAAGAGTCAAACCTACTCATAAAGTCTATCAGCCACAGGGATAACCTGACCAAGTTATTCCTAATAGTGCAGTAGTGATACTTTTATCTTGAGGTTAATGAACAGTTGTCTAAATTAGACATAAGGCTTGCCTATCTGGAAAAATTTATGTTGGTACTATAAACAGCCCACTCCTTAGAGTTAATGGGATGATAGAGAGGCTATATGTCTTCATCTCACAACCATCACATCAGCTCGATAGAGTTGAATCAACTATTGCTGTTTCCTTGAAGCAATATAATTACTAACAGTATGCTAAATACTTATCCTTATAGCCACAGATATGTGTAGTTCTCACCTCTTATATATGAATGTATGCATATATGTATGCGTGTGTTCATGTGTAGAAATAATAGTTACAGAATGAAGTCATGGATTTGAAAGTAAAAGAGGGGTGACGTGGAAGAAGTTGTAGAGGAAGGAGATGTGTGAATGATTTAAATATGATGCTCACATATGGATTTCTTAAAATATAAAAAAATAAAAAAAATTAAGGTTAGGTAGAAGAACTGAAAATTTTTCATTGGTGTAAATATAAAATTTTAAAGCAACTCTTGGAGCTAGGATTAGGACTAAGATCTATGAGTTTAATTCAGATATTTGATTACTGCTGTTTAGGGCATTGTTAAATATTTTTGATTATGCTGCTGAGATTGAGTAATTTCTTAAAAATTGTGTTTCTCATAATTTTGGGGATTAGAATTCTAAGATCAAGTACTAACCAGTTCAGTGTCCTTCACACCCCCAAATGACTCCAAAATGCTGCAGCCTCCAGAAAGGGCAAACACAGTGCCCTCAGATGCAAACAGGTCAACATTGGAAAAGTTGCAACCTCTATCTCTTTTTACATCATATTAACCAACTCAAAAGAACAGAGATATCAGTTCTCCAAAGGTCTTCCCTCTTTTTTTTTTTTTTCTTTGGATTTGTTTTTTTCGAGACAGGGTTTCTCTGTATAGCCCTGGCTGTCCTGGAACTCACTCTGTATACCAGGCTGGCCTCGAACTCAGAAATCTGCCTGCCTCTGCCTCCCAGAGTGCTGGGATTACAGGCATGTGCCACCACCGCCCTGCTAAGGTCTTCCCTCTTAATATCACCACAATGAGAGTTGCACTTTCCATTCAGATTTCCACTTGCTTTGGAGAGACATTTAGACCATAGTCCCAATGTATAAACTCAGAGGAGGAATAAGTCACTCAGATGTGAAATGAGATCTATAGTGAAGAACAATTAGCAGCCAATACCTGTGTTCAGTTCACCTTTCCATATATCATTATTGAGCTTACATGGTGTAAGAAAAACCTTCTAGGGAGACTAGAGTTGATTGAAAATGATGTTCTCTGAAATCAATGCTTTTAATTTCTAAAGCATTGGATTATTAAGCTTCTGAGACACTCCAAGTTTTACCAGCCAACTACAAATCTGGCACTTAATTGCCTTTGTGGTGCATGTTAAAGAGCGGACGTGCAGAGTGTTAAAAATATGCAACAAAAGGAACCTGAGCTTTTCCTGTACCGGAGTGAAATGCATGAAGCTTCAGAGGAAATATTCTGAGATCTGACTGTAAGGAAGCTGAGTCTAGGAACAGTTGGAAAAGAGGTATTGGACAGACAAGATAGCTCTGTTGGTAAAAAGCAGTACTTGCATCCAAGCCTGATGCACCGAGTTTGATTCCTGAGTACTACAATGTGGTGATAGAGAACAGACTTCTGATTTCAGAAAGTCGAAGTCATACAGAAATTTTATTGGTGATTAAATATTTCAAGTTAGACAGAAGCCTTTTAAGACTCAGGGTAGGCGGCGGCGGCGGCGGCGGCGGCGGCGGTAGCAGTGGCTGCTCCAGCTGAAGGGCCATCAGCGGTGGAACCAAGGCGACACAGGGTCCAGTTAGGCCCTGCGCCCACGACCACTGACCTTCGCTGACCAGCCGGCCGCTAGCAACTGCGGTTCTGTGGAGCCTTTCGCTGCACAGAAGCCACTTCAGAACTCGGCTTCCCGCCAGTCAGGAGAGACTCACCTCCATCTTGACCCCGGGCTCCAGAGATCGGTCAGACTGAGGTACACAAACATAATCCTAGGCCCAACACCGCAGGGGTCTGAGCCAGACGGGCGTTGGCCTGCACCCAGGCCCTGGGCCGTTCGAGTGGCCATCGGGGCGCCAACCCAGCCAGGAGTTTTTTTTGCCCCGGCCGGCGCACGCGCCGCCATTTTGCCTACAGGAGCCAGAGTGCTCGGGAGGGCAGAGACTGCTAACAAGCGTAGCCTGAGGCTAACAAAACGGGGATCTAGGCCCCAAAAGGCACAGGACTGACCCCAAGAACTGGGCGGCTTGGTGGGCCATCTGTGTGTCAACCCGCCCAGGAGGTTATTAGCACAACAGACTCTCCCGGTGCTTTCGGGGAGCGCGGACGCGCACGCCCGCCATCCGGGTCACCTGGCGGACCCAAATAACAGACATAGCCCCAGGGGAACTTTGCTCCGACCTTGGCCTCCCAGGCGTTTGCCTGGACTCAGGGCCCGGGCGACAAGGCTAACCTAGTGTGCGCCAGCCCGGTTGGGGAAATCGGCTGCCCAGCGGAGTGAGCGGAGCACAGGGGAGGTCACAGCAACATTCACCTTCGGAGCTCCCTGGGGGTGCACACGGGTTCCACCTGGTCCACAGACACAATCTGGGGCAAGGCCTCAGGCAGAAGCCCCCAGCTCAACTCTCTCCGCTTCAGATCAGCCTGGGTGGCCGCCACATCTCCAGGTCCCTCAAGAGGCTAGTGGGGGCTTCCGGGCGGCCAGCTGGGAGAAGTCGGTGTGCTCCAATAAATCCTGCGGGCCCCAGCGGGAGCCTTCAGGTGCCTGCTTCGGGATCTGAACAGCCTGGACAACAGCACCCTGTCTACAGGCAGTGCAGAGTGTAAGCTGTGCACCAGAGGCCAACGGGGAAGGGGCAGCTTGCACTGGTGAGTCCAGCACTGACAAGACCAAGTAACACCAGTGAGAGCTAGATGGCAAAAGGCAAACGCAGGAACGTCACTAACAGAAATCAAGGCAATATGGCAACATCTGAACCAAATTCTCCTCTACCAGCAAGTCCTGGATACCCCATCACACCTGTAAAACAAGATTTGGATTTAAAATCACTGGTCATGATGCTGGTACAGGAACACATGAAGGACATTCAGGAGAAAATGGATCAAAAGTTAGAAGCCCTTGCAAGGGAAACACAAAAATCATTGAAAGAAATCCAGGAGAATACAAAAGCCAACAAGGAGGAAATGCAAAAAACACTTAAAGAAATACAGGAGAACTTTCGTCAACAGGCTGAGGTCATGAAAGGCGAAACACAAAAATCTCTTAAAGAAATACAGGAGAACTTTGGTCAACAGGCTGAGGTCATGAAAGAAAAAACACAAAAATCTCTTAAAGAATTACAGGAAAGCACAAACAAGCAAGTGAAGGAGCTAAGCAAAACCATCCAGGATCTAAAAACAGAAGTAGAAACAACTAAGAAAACTCAAAAGGAGACAACTTTGGAGATAGAAAGCCTTGGGAAGAAATCAGGGGACAGAGATGCAAATATCAACAACAGAATACAAGAAATAGAAGAAAGAATCTCAGATGCTGAAGATTCCATAGAAACCATGGACTCAACAGTTAAAGAAAATGCAAAATGCAAAAAGCTTGTAACCCAAAATATCCAGGAAATCCAGGACACAATGAGAAGACCAAACCTAAGGATTATAGGCATAGATGAGAGTGAAGATTTACAACTTAAAGGGCCAGCAAATATCTTCAATAAAATTATGGAAGAAAACTTCCCTAACCTAAAGAGAGAGATGCCCATGAATATACAAGAAGCCTACAGAACTCCAAACAGACTGGACCAGAACAGAAATACTTCCCGTCACATAATAATCAAAACACCAAATGTTCTAAACAAAGAAAGAATATTAAAGGCAGTAAGAGAAAAAGGCCAAGTAACATATAAAGGAAGACCTATCAGAATCACAGCAGACTTTTCACCTGAGACTATGAAGGCTAGAAGGTCCTGGGCAGATCTCATGCAGACTCTAAGAGAACACAAATGCCAACCAAAACTACTATATCCAGCAAAACTCTCAATCACCATAGATGGAGAAACTAAGATATTTCACGACAAAACCAAGTTCACCCAATATCTATCCACAAACCCAGCCCTAAAAAGGATAATAGGAGGACAACACCAATACAAGGAGGGAAACTTCACCCTGGAAAAAGCAAGATAGTAACCTTTCATCAAACCCAAAAGAAGTTAAGCAATCAAATTTAAAAAATAACGTCAAAAATGATAGGAAGTAACAATCACTATTCCTTAATATCTCTTAACATCAATGGACTCAATGCCCCAATAAAAAGACACAGACTATCTGAATGGATACGTAAACAGGACCCTACATTTTGCTGCTTACAGGAAACACACCTCAGGGTCAAAGACAAACACTACCTTAGAGTAAAAGGCTGGAAGACAATTTTACAAGCAAATGGTCTCAGGAAACAAGCTGGAGTAGCCATTTTAATATCAGATAAAATTGACTTTCAACCCAAAGTCATCAAAAGAGACTCTGAGGGACACTTCTTGCTGGTCAAAGGAAAAATACAACAAGAAGAACTCTCAATCCTGAACATCTATGCTCCAAATGCAAGGGCACCCTCTTTCATAAAAGAAACTTTATTAAAACTCAAAGCACACATTGCACCTAACACAATAATTGTGGGTGACTTCAACACTGCACTTTCCTCAATGGACCGATCAGGAAAACAGAAACTAAACAAGGACACAATGAAACTAATTGAAGCTTTGGACCAATTAGATTTAACTGATATATATAGAACATTCTATCCTAAAACAAAAGAATATACCTTTTTTTCAGCACCTCATGGTACCTTCTCCAAAATCGACCATATAATTGGTCACAAGACAGACCTCAACAAATATAAGAAGATAGAACTAATCCCATGCATCCTATCGGATCACTATGGAATAAAAGTGGTCTTCAATAGCAACAGAAACAACAGAAAACCCACATACACGTGGAAATTGAACAATACTCTACTCAATGACACCTTGGTCAAGGAAGAAATAAAGAAAGAAATTAAAGACTTTTTAGAACACAATGAAAATGAAAACACAACATACCCAAATCTATGGGACACAATGAAAGCAGTGCTAAGAGGAAAACTCATAGCCCTGAGTGCCTCCAAAAAGAAAATGGAGAGAGCATACATTACCAACTTAATGACACACCTGAAAGCCCTAGAACAAAAAGAAGCTATTTCACCCAGGAGGAGTAGAAGGCAGGAAATCATCAAACTCAGGGCCGAAATCAATCAAGTAGAAACAAAGAGAACCATACAAAAAATCAACAAAACCAGGAGCTGGTTCTTTGAGAAAATCAACAAGATAGATAAACCCTTAGCCAGACTGACCAAAGGGCACAGAGAAAGTATCCAAATTAACAAACTTAGAAATGAAAAGGGAGACATAACAACGGAAACTGAGGAAATCCAAAAAATCATCAGATCCTACTACAAGAGCCTGTACTCAACACAACTCGAGAATCTGGAGGAAATGGACAATTTCCTTGACAGATACCAAATACCAAAATTAAATCAGGACCAACTAGACCATCTAAACAGTCCCATAAAGCCTAAAGAAATAGAAGGAGTCATAGAAAGTCTTCCAACCAAAAAAAGCACAGGACCAGATGGTTTCAGTGCAGAATTCTACCAGACCTTCAAAGAAGAGTTAACACCAATACTCTTCAAACTATTCCACAAAATAGAAACAGAAGGAACACTACCCAATTCCTTCTACGAAGCCACAATTACGCTGATACCAAAGCCACACAAAGATCCAACAAAGAAAGAGAACTTCAGACCAATTTCCCTTATGAACATCGATGCAAAAATACTCAATAAAATTCTTGCCAACCGAATCCAAGAACACATCAAAACGATCATCCACCATGATCAAGTAGGCTTTATCCCGGGAATGCAGGGTTGGTTCAATATACGGAAATCCATCAATACAATCCACTACATAAACAAACTCAAAGAACAAAACCACATGGTCATTTCATTGGATGCTGAAAAAGCATTTGACAAAATTCAGCATCCTTTCATGCTTAAAGTCTTGGAGAGAACAGGAATTCAAGGCCCATACCTAAACATAGTAAAAGCAATATACAGCAAACCGGTAGCCAGCATCAAACTAAATGGAGAGAAACTTGAAGCAATCCCACTGAAATCAGGGACCAGACAAGGCTGCCCCCTTTCTCCTTATCTTTTCAATATTGTACTTGAGGTACTAGCTCGGGCAATTCGACAACATAAGGAGGTCAAAGGGATACAAATTGGAAAGGAGGAAGTCAAACTATCATTATTTGCAGACGACATGATCGTCTACCTAAGTGACCCAAAGAACTCCACTAGAGAGCTCCTACAGCTGATAAACAACTTCAGCAAAGTGGCAGGTTACAAAATCAACTCAAGCAAATCAGTGGCCTTCCTATACTCAAAGGATAAGCAGGCTGAGAAAGAAATTAGGGAAATGACCCCCTTCACAATAGCCACAAACAGTATAAAGTATCTTGGGGTGACTCTTACCAAACATGTGAAAGATCTGTATGACAAGAACTTCAAGACTCTGAAGAAGGAAATGGAAGAAGACCTCAAAAAATGGGAAAACCTCCCATGCTCATGGATCGGTAGAATCAATATAGTTAAAATGGCCATTTTGCCTAAAGCACTATACAGATTCAATGCAATACCCATCAAAATCCCAACTCAATTCTTCACAGAGTTAGAAAGAGCAATTATCAAATTCATCTGGAACAACAAAAAACCCAGGATAGCTAAAACTATTCTCAGCAACAAAAGAAAATCTGGGGGAATCAGTATCCCTGACCTCAAGCAATACTACAGAGCAATAGTGTTAAAAACTGCATGGTATTGGTACAGTGACAGGCAGGAGGATCAATGGAACAGGATTGAAGATCCAGAAATGAACCCACACACCTATGGCCACTTGATCCTCGACAAAGAGGCTGAAAACATCCAATGGAAAAAAGATAGCCTTTTCAACAAATGGTGCTGGTTCAACTGGAGGTCAGCATGCAGAAGAATGCGAATTGATCCATCCTTGTCTCCTTGTACTAAGCTCAAATCCAAATGGATCAAGGACCTCCACATAAAGCCAGACACTCTGAAGCTAATAGAAAAGAAACTGGGGAAGACCCTTGAGGACATCGGTACAGGGAGAAAGTTTCTGAACAGAACACCAATAGCGTATGCTCTAAGAGCAAGAATTGACAAATGGGACCTCATAAGGTTACAGAGTTTCTGTAAGGCAAAGGACACCATCAAGAGGACAGATCGGCAACCAACAAATTGGGAAAAGATCTTCACCAATCCTACATCAGATAGAGGGCTAATATCCAATATATATAAAGAACTCAAGAAGTTAGACTCCAGAAAACCGAACAACCCTATTAAAAAATGGGGTACAGAGTTAAACAAAGAATTCTCACCTGAAGAACTTCGGATGGCGGAGAAGCATCTTAAAAAATGCTCAACTTCATTAGTCATTAGGGAAATGCAAATCAAAACAACCCTAAGATTTCATCTTACACCAGTCAGAATGGCTAAGATTAAAAATTCAGGAGACAGCAGGTGTTGGAGAGGGTGCGGAGAAAGAGGAACACTCCTCCACTGCTGGTGGGGTTGCAAATTGGTACAACCACTCTGGAAAGCAGTCTGGCGGTTCCTCCGAAAACTGGGCACCTCACTTCCAGAAGATCCTGCTATACCACTCCTGGGCATATACCCAGAGGATTCCCCACCATGTAATAAGGATACATGCTCTACTATGTTCATAGCAGCCCTATTTATAATTGCCAGATGCTGGAAAGAACCCAGGTATCCCTCAACAGAAGAGTGGATACAAAAAATGTGGTATATCTACACAATGGAGTACTATTCAGCCATTAGAAACAATGAATTCATGAAATTCTTAGGCAAATGGATGGAGCTAGAGAACATCATACTAAGTGAGGTAACCCAGACTCAAAAGGTGAATCATGGTATGCACTCACTAATAAGTGGTTATTAACCTAGAAAGCTGGAATACCCAAAACATAATCCACACATCAAATGAGATACAAGAAGAAAGCAGGAGTGGTCCCTGGTTCTGGAAAGACTCAGTGAAACAGTATTTGGCAAAACCAGAACGGGGAACTGGGAAGGGGTGGGAGGGAGGACAGGGGAAGAGAAGGGGGCTTACGGGACTTTCGGGGAGTGGGGGGGGGCTAGAAAAGGGGAAGTCATTTGAAATGTAAATAAATTATATCGAATAAAAAAAAAAAAAAGAAAAAAAAAAAAAGACTCAGGGTGTTCTAAAACGAAGCTCCTGAGCAACTCTAAAACATTAGAACTTCCCAGGAGTGGACCAAACCACTAGGCCTTTCCATTCTCAGTTTTGTGTAACCAGTTAGTACTACTGATAGGAACTCTTAGGCAACAATCTGCTTGAAAGAAGCTTGAACCACCTACCTGATCTGCCTTAAACAGACACTCTAACTTATCTAGCTGCCTGCAAATTGTGTCCTCAGATCTAGATTTCCACTTTCATGACTGGGAATGGAATTTTGTGACTCAGCTCTTTTTGAATCACTTTTGCTCCCCGTGCTTATTCCTATAAGCACCAGCAATAAAGCTTGCTATTGGGTTCTCAAGTTGGACTCGATGCTATCCTTACTTTGATCTGCCTATGTGTATTCACATTTCCCCAGGAATGGGCTCAGAGAGAAGTTCCCTTCTTGTATCTGCATGTGTTCTGTAAGGTATGTGAACACCTTCACTCACATACACACTAAATTGACTTTACAAATATGTGGAATGAACAATACTGTAGAGCAAACACAGTGGCACATCATTTTGAGGAGTAATAACAAGCCTAAAAAATGAGAACTTAGGTCATGGAAGGAAAGGAGACATCGTGAGATATGAATCCTTGCAGACCTTGCTGAGATGGAATCATCCACCCATTAAAACAAGACACTGAAAAGCATTAGGTGTTATATTGGCATCACCAGATTTAGTTTGAGTGTAGTTACTCCAGAAAAGTACTGTAAAATATATTCTTCAAGGTAATGAGGTCATATCTAGAGAACCAATTTAGAAGGCATTCATGTGCATTCCTTCCACAGTAGTCTAAGAACTACGTAAATATTTAAAAGATACTGAAAAGCAAATAATTATGTGTATTTGCCTCCAGGGTTCTTTTTCACATTCTTCTTGCTTTTTCCATCTTGTTGAACTGGACTGGGCAGGACACTGTAGATATCCTTCAAAACTTTTGTCCTCTTTAGCATATGCTAAAGCAGGTAACGATGGTAGTAATACTTCTATTTCTTTAGCCAAAACTAAAGTATTAGATATCTCCTATCTGTCCTGTCCTCTAAGCATACATTTCTACTATAAGCTGGTAAAGAACAGAGAGATACCTTTCCAAAGAAAAAATGGAAAATCATAAAAACCTTCTAATATCTCTTATCAGGACAACACCTACCAGGTTCCTTCTGTATAACCCTTGTCCCCAAACATAGCCACCTTGAATTAATCCTACAGTTTGAATGTGCTTTCTCAAGAGATCTTGCATATGCTCTATGAGACAAAATTTTTATTGTAGTACCCTTGATTATACAGGAAAACATTCTACGAAAGCCCCAAATTAGATAGAGAATAAAAAGGAATTTATAAGTTTCCCATTGATAACAGATGCCAATATCTTTGTTTTTATATAAAAGGCTGTTTGGATTTTATTGTGCCATGTATTCATTTCTCAACTGTTTATCAGCATTGCTTATTGATAATACATATGTGTGTTATGTGTGGGTCAGTGGTAAAGAAAATCAGCATCATGCCTAACTACATGGAGTTTGTAGATATTAAATAACTATATTTAATCATTTGATGATGTTTATTGGCTGCTAGCTATTTAAAAATATGAATTCAGGCTTACTAGGGATTATGAATACATAGCTAAACTGAGAAGATACTATTTCTCCATTTATGGCACTCACATGTACCAAAAATGGAGAGAGATGGCACTTAGCAATGCAAACTAAGACACAACTTAATGAATGCTATAAGGGAATTATCGAGACCCACAAGAGAAAATGATCGCCACTCTAAGAAGCCTGCCCGAGACATTTTATTTGGCTGAGAGATGCATAGTGATGAGAATATCTAGGCTAAGACTAACTGGGTGCATGGTTCTTGACGAAGGAATAACAGTCATGTGAAAGACCGTATGTGACCCCGTGAAATGTGGTTATTTAAAGATAAAATGCATGAGTAGATTGTGTCCTAGGGAGGGTCTGTACAGGAACATGGAATTCAGCTCACGAAAGAGCTTCAAGGGCAGATTCAGAATTTTGAAGTTTGGAAAGCCATTGAAAAATTTTAAGTCGAGTGTATATATAAGCTGTTATCAATTACTCAATTACTCTAAATGTTAGGTGGTGAATAGCTCTTAAGGAAGAAATGTGGAGGTGACTGTATAAGAAGGTTATTCTAGGGAGGGCCAGGGCTTTTGGGTCAAACTATAACAGTATGAATGAAGACATATAGATACTATGTTAGGTATTTTGAACTCAGCACCTCACTCATCATTATTGTAGCAACCATGATCCCATAGGAAAACATTCTACTAAAACCCCTAATTAAACAGAGAATAAAAAAAATTATAATTTTCCCATTGTTAAGAGATACAAATCTATTTGTTTTTTCATGAAAGGCTATTTGGATTTTATTGTACCATTTAGTGCATGTCTTAGTCAGAGTTTCTATTCCTGCATAAACATCATGACCAAGAAGCAAGTTGGGGAGGAAAGGGTTTATTGAGCTTACACTTCCACATTGCAGTTCATCACTAAAGGAAGTCAGGACTGGAACTCAAGCAGGTCAGGAAGCAGGAGCTGATGCAGAGGCCATGGAGGGATGTTTCTTACTGGCTTGCTTCCCCTGGCTTGCTCAGCCTGCTCTCTTAGAGAACCCAAGAGCACCAGCCCAAAGGTGGTACCACCCACAAGGGGGCCTCCCCACTTGATCACTAATTGAGAAAATGCCCCACAGCTGGATCTCATGGAGGCACTTCCCCAACTAAAGCTCCTTTCTCTGTGATAACTCCAGCCTGTGTCAAGTTGACACACAAAATTAGCCAGTACAGTGCATAACAGGCACTAACTTGATGCCTACAATTGCTATAACTCAGCATTATAGTAAAAGTAACTAGTTTTTGAATAAATGATACTGTTTCATGAAGTCATCTCACAAAATATGAATTATAAAGGAAATAAATATTTTATTAGAGGATAGGGTATTCTAATTTCTTGGATATAAATATCTCAAAAATTATCTAAGTATGTTGATTTGAAAAAGTTAGAATTATAATTCTTTTGTTGGTTATTTTATTTATTTACATTTCAAATGTTATCCCCCTTCCCATTTTCCCCTCTGTAAACCCCCTACCCCAACCCCCTCTCCCTGCTTCTATGAGGGTGCTCCCTGACCCATCCACCTACTTCTGCCTCACCACCTTAGCATTCTCCTACACTGGGGCATCGAGCCTTCGCAGGACCAAAGGCCTCTCCCACTGATGCCAGATAAAGCCATCCTCTGCCACATATGTAGCTGGAGCCATGGGTCACTCCATATGTATTTACTGGTTGGTTCTTTAGTCTCTGAGAGAGAACCTTTAGAGACCATATCCAGATGTTAGGCGTAGCCCCCAGTTGATGGATGGGGCCACTTGGATGCTTAAGGTGGCCCTTAGAAATGCTTCTGTGTAAAGGAAATGCAGGGAAAAGAGTGGAGCAGAGGAAGGAAAGGCCATCCAGGGACTGCCCCACCTGGGGATCCATCCCATGTTCAGACACCGAACCCGGACACTATTGCTGATGCCAAGAAGTGCTTGCTAATAGGAGCCTGGTATAGCTGTTCTCTGATAGGCTCTGCTAGAGCCTGACCAATATACATCCAGATGCTCACAGACAACCATTGTAGTGAGCTTAGGGACCCCAATGGAGGAGTTAGGGAAGAACTGAATGAGCTGAAGAGGTTTGCTACCCCATAGGAAAAACAACATTATCAACCAACCAGCACCCTTACAATTATACTTTTTGTTCTTATAAACTATAACCTCATTGTGATAAATATTTTCTACATTTTATAATTAATGGAATTCATGTATATTAAATACCTACTGTCCTTCAGACATTATTTTAATATACAAAGTAGTTAGAGTAATAGAGTTATAAAGAAGCTCATCTTTTTTTTTTTCTTCAGTCACATGTCACATAAATGTTTATTCTCCTAGACTGGGTCCCAGTTGTGACATTGGTTCCCCCTCCTTTTCCCACGTCGTGAAGTGGCCCGGTGCCCAGCCCCATCTCCACCTTTCTCTAAACCAATTTCCATCCAGCATCGAGGAGTTTAATTTGAATTTCCAGGGCCAGCTACCCAACTGGAAGACATAACCACACCTCCTCTCCCACGGGAATGGGTCTCCTGGTGGACTGCACCACTCTTGGGATCCAGGAATGAAGGAAAAGTCATCCCTCAACGTCTGGGTGACAAGGAGGGTGGCTGCTTCCTTCATGTCAGGTACTAGAGTTGGGCAACAGGGAGTTGTTCTTGCCTTGGAAGAAGCCTAACAGTCCAATATCTGGGACTGGCTCCTTGAGGATCTTCTGAATCTCCTTGAACTGTGGATGGGCAGCAAACTCCACAAACTGGAGAATCAGCACCTCGCTAGGGGATAGGAAGACACTACTCTGCTGCACTCAGGCCTGTGCTACCAGCTGGTTTATCTCGCTTTGAGAAGAGCAGGCATCCACGGCTACATGGACCTGTAACCCACAGCCCAGGAGGTTTAGATGCAGCCTTGGGTCTCAATGCCACAGAGTAGCAAGGACTGCAGCTGGGGCAGTTTGTCCAATTCCTGTTGAAGCAGGGACACCATGCTGCAGGATATTTTGCTCACGGTCCGCAGGCCCTGAGCACCCGGCTCAGGAACTATAGGGCCCAGGCCTCCTTGGTAATGTTCTGTCATCAAGACAGCAACATCTATTTTCTGGGCCACCTTAAGCATCCAAGTGGCCAATGACATGATCGGTGGGAAGTAGAGGACTCTAACTCAAAGTTTCTCCTGCATGTTACAAACAAACAGGATGGAGGATGGGAGGATCCAGCTAAGGATGGTCCTGGTTGCTGCCATTGTTCAAAGGTCCCAGGTTTGAGTCTGAGCCCCTTTTCTAAGAAGTCCCGTGACCTTTTTCTGCTGAATTCCCACAGACTCCATACTGGGTCTCATTTTTGCCCTTTTTGGAAGAAGCTCATATCTCCCACATATCCTTATGTGGCAAAAAGGATTTTGTAGTTGTGATCAAGCAAAATATCCAGATTGAGAGGATTATTCTGTATTACCCTGGTAAACCATATAGAATGACAAGGGTCTTCATAGTAAAAGGTCAGAGGTCAAAGGTCAGAAATACAAATGTGAAGGTTGAACAGAGTTTAAAGCCATGAGCTTTGAACTTGGAGGGAGAGATCATGCATCATGAGTGCAGAGGGCCCTTGTAAGATGGGAAGACAAGCATGTGGCATCTCTCCAAGGAGTCCCCATAAGCAGCACAGCTCGGATAATACCTTCACTTTTAACCTGTTGAGACTCAACTTGTTCATCCCACCTCTTGAACTGCAATGTAACCAATTCATATTATTTTAAGCCACAAAGTTTTTGGTTATTTATGATGACAGCAATGGGAATGCATTCTTTAGTAAACTAAAGAAATATTGTTGAGAAAATAGAGATGGGTGGTAAGCTGTTGTAGTGGGTTTAAATGCAAAGACTTTTTTTTATTCGATATAATTTTTTATTTACGTTTCAAATGATTTCCCCTTTTCTAGCCCCCCACTCCCCGAAAATCCCGTAAGCCCCCTTCTCTTCCCCTGTCCTCCCACCCACCCCTTCCCACTTCCCCAAAAAAATTTAAAAAAAAAGAATGATTACATACAAAAAAATGCAAAGACTTTTCAATTAATTATTAATGAAAAATCTGGATATTTTAATAGAGTGAAGTATGTAATAGAGCTAACCCAGAAGGTATGGGTTAACAAATGAGGTATGTCTTCATCTGTTAGGAACCAAAAAAAATCTGGAGATGTCTTTGAATGATATTTGAGTGATATTTGAGTGAAATTAGGCACAAAAGACTGAAAGACATACTGGCATAAAGACAGGTGACCTCTGATCTTCCTTTTCGAAAGCCATATAAATGCTGTTTTAGACCGGGGTTGTTAGAAGTATGGGTGTTTAAATGAATCTGTAGGCTTATACATTCATATTTTATTGTCTCCTAAAATAAAGCACTCCATGCAAATAATTCCCCTTCCTTATAACATCACTTCTTCCTATACTCGAAACATCTACATTAAAATTTTAGTGAAGAACCATTTAATCAGGCAAGAATTAAATCTGTCTTTCCTATGGAAATTATTGGAAAATTTCACTGTTTTTGTACACATGCTTATGAAAAAAGCAAATAAAATCCCTTTCCTCTAAATTATATATTCTATAGAAAGCATAGTAAAATATCATATTTATAAATAATTGTTTTCCCAGAAATACAAATATCAAAAGGTCTGATGACTTGAGCAAATTAAATCTATACTCTATATCATAATCTATTATCTAGCTCTGTCCCTTAAAGATCCATAGACTCCAGAAGCAATTCATAACAGCTGCAAAGCCTTTCTCCCAGGAAATATCTCTTAATAGAGGAAGAAAAGGCATGCTAGTATGAGAGCTATGCACAACTTAGGTAACCTCCAGGGGGTGCCAGATCAAGAGTATATAAGAAATGGTCCTGGTGGGTCACTGAATCTCCATGATAAAAATATAATCCTGCTAATGCATATTTCACTGATATCTAGCGTCCCTAATGGGTTGACTTGCTGGTCCTCTGTACTTCTTCTACACCTACACCTATAGTCATTGAATCTCTGATTTCCTCTAAAACTAGACCTCTATTTAGCCCAGTTTTTTAGTTGGAAAGAGCTGTTGTTTTGTTCAGCAGCCAATTAACAGAAGCTATGAGAGAGATCCCCTGTAGACAGTCATCAAAACTATCATCTAACAATGATTGACTATTGGCATTTTGGAGGAACTGTCAATTCACAATGATAAAGAATGTTGAAAAAAATAACCTCAAGTCCTGTATGTAGCCCATGTGCTGACTCATAACATAGAAAAGGGCGACTAGTGAATGTATCTTTATTGAAATTATTGAAATCTAAATTTATTGAAATTATTACGGTGAAACCATGATACACTCATCTTCTCTTCCATCAAATTTGATTGTCTTCTTAATGAGTATGATTGCTTTGAAGTTTTAAAATTAATTTGTGTAAGAGTCAGAAAGGAAAACATCTGAATATAATAACAATCTTTAAATTGTAATGAAAACAGGCTGTCTTTAAGCCTTCATGCACTGTGACATCATAGTAGAAAACTCATTTAATGTGCCCAGGAGAATTATTTACTCTTTTAAGTCACCTACAAATGAGCAGTAGATTGCAAGGACAAGGATACTTTTTTTTTTTTTTTTTTTTTTATGAAAACTTTGTGCACAGATAGCCAGTATGAGGTAAGAGTGCATTGTTCATTTGAGAATTCAAAGTCAGGAACACTGAAGTCTCCTCTGCATGGCTGTAGCCAGACATTTCCGTTACTCTATACAGAGAGTGGATTATGGTCTGTGAAAGGGCACCAAAGGCATTTCTGCCCAAGTCCAGCCTTTCCTCATTGGCGGTTTATGGGGCTTGCAATGTCAAGATTCATGAATTTCAGGAACTGTGTTTGTCCTTGGATCAGATTTGGAAGCAGCTTTTGATCAGTGAAGTGAAACAATTAATTATAAGAAATAATGCTAGTAAAAGTCCTTACTCAGTCAGCTAAAGTAGAAGGAGCCAAGGAAATAAAGCTTGTCTCTGGCAGAACCTCATCTTCTTACTGTCTGGATCCAATCCTGTTTGGCTAAGGCAACGACAACTTGCTAAGTTGCCAGTGAAAGGCACAGTTGTTTGGTCTTCTTAGATAGTAGTTGTATCAGGCTTGGGGTGGTGGAGGGGGAGCTGGTGGGAGAAGGAGGTCAAAAGGATTGGAAGGGAATGCAAAATTTCTTTCTTCATCTGCATTTGATTGCTTTGTGCCCTGAAGCACATGATTTAATTATTTTCATCATTGCCTCAGCTTCCTCAGCTACCAATCTTGTTGAGGGCAATAAAATTATTCAGCCTTTGCAAAAAAAAAAAAAATGCAGCCATAATAATTTTTGACTCAGTGAATTCTCAAGGCTATAAAACCAGCTTCATGGATGACCACATCCAATTGAAAACACCAACCTAGGTTAAAGTTAAAGTCAACAGTTAAAGTAAAACATAACCTTACAGAAGATGGATGTACTCTGCTTCTGTTTTGCATAATGGGCACTTGCTGCCTACAATTGTCATTTGCCTTCTCAAATCCGCAGAAGCATCCACTTCAAAGGGATTATTTTCCTCCAAAATGCCTAGCTCCAGAAATCCCCAAATTTGTGTGTTAAATTGATATTGTAAACTTTGTAGGGTAAAAACAGGTGTAGGGCTATATGGTGTCCATATCTATGTATCTGAGGTCCCAACAAAGGCAGTCAAAGGCAAAAATACACAATGGAAAATGTTACAAATGGGCAGGAATGGGGACCTGTGAGCACAGACCAGACATGACAAAAGAAAGAATGGTGAGAAAGCTGTTAGGGAAGAATGAGAGGACCTCTGAAAATATCACTGCATGGATGCAGCACAAGGTACTGGCACTTTGAGGTCCATCCCCCTGAATATGTATGTGTTTTTAATGTGTGTTATGTATGCATGTGCTTACATGTCTATGTTCTAATGTAACTTCCTTTATTTTTATAAAAATACTTTTAAAAATGTTTACAGAATCCAAATCTTGTCTCATAGTACAGTTTTCATATAGAAAACACTGACCAACAACATTTAGCTTGGTGATTGCTTAAAGTGAATACGCTGATCATCAATAATTCTTCATTTACTTATTAATATACTTAATCTATGTGTTTCTTAAATATTTGATCACTAACTACATTCAACTCTTGATGTTGCAAGGATTAAGTAGTGTCATTTGGCATTGTATTGGCTCAATTGGGTAGACAGGATTATGCTGGGGAGATGGAACTGTAAATTAGGGATTTGTGCTGGAGAAAGTTCCTTTTGAGGAGATGGAGAAGTTCCTTTTGAGGATATGGAGAAATTCCTTTTGAGGATATGTTTTATTAAACTGTGGCATTATTCATAGACATTACCTTACCCACATAAAAGCATATAAAGAAGGCTCACAGAGACCTGGGGTGATGACCAGTAGAGATATTTCAAATATTAGTGTCCTTCTGTGACTAGTTGATTTTGATCAATCTTGTGGGCAGAATACTTTTTCCATTAAGTACATACTAAATTTATGGAAGATATATTTACTCCCCAACACTAGAAAAACTCTAAATAGCAAACACCTCTATGAATACACTCTTTAAGTTTACAAGGCCTACCTGGATATGCCTATAAATATTTTAGGGTTATCAGGATGCTTACTGCATGTGTGATAAAGAACATTAGAGCAGGTCATGCTCTAGTGTTGGGTAGTACTGCTTTCAGTCCCGATTTTACCACTTATCAGTTATGTGACCTTGAGCAAATGACTTTATCTTACTAATCTAGAATTTTCTTACATTATGAAATTAGTAACTGTTTCCCAGAGGTGCCCTGAAGTTTAAATAGGGTGAGGCAGATTAAGCATCTCTCATATGTAGTATGTGGACCACACTAAATGCATGATTAATTTGAACCTACCCACCAACTTTTCTTAGAGACTCAAGACAAGTTAATATCTTGGCTAGGGCCTAGATGGACAATATTTGAGTAATGTCTCCACCCTAAATTCTATTACAGTAAGGTTACCCAGTCTTTAGAATCACTGAAAATCAGGCCACCATCTCTGCCTCCTCTCCTGTAATTCATTATGTGGCAGGGAGCTCAAGACCTTTGACTTCTTAGGGCTTGACATTTTTCAAGTGTTAATGGGGTGTTACCATTTATGTGATAATGATGAGGAATGATTGTTGATATTTTAAAAATAAAGGGCACTATATGTTCATAAGCAATTAATCAATGTGTTTTTGTCACATTGGAATGGTTTTTCAACAACAAAGGAAAACATAATTTAGTTTGTATTCTAAGGCAGTCTGTTCAAGATCTGATTCTTCCATTTAGCTAGTGATTTAATCTCTTCAGATTTGTTTCTTTTATTAAATACAATGAGGATGATGCTCTCTACCCATTTTTCTTATGAAAAGCAAATGGAATAAGCATGTGTAATGTATTTCAGAGCAGTTTCTGTCATTGAAAACAATTATAGTATTAAAGTAATGGAGTAACCAAACAATAATACTTAATTGACTAATCCATAATAGGCATTAGGGATTATTTAAATTCTTTTTAGTAATGTTAATATTATAGCAATGTATATAATTAGAAGTACAAAGTATTTCATAGTTTTTATTTCTTCTCTGTCTTTCCCATTAGAATAATATCGTAATAATTTTAAGATAGGATAAATCAGCAAATATTTTTATCCTAGTTTGTTCTCAGTCACTAAGAAAAAAACACCATGACCAAATCAACTTGGGGAAGTAAACTGTTTATTTGACTTAAATTTTTATGTTACAGTATATTATTGAAGAAAGTCAGGGCAGTAACAGAGGCAGATGCCACAGGAACTCATGCTAACCAGCTTGATTTTGTGGCTTGCTCAGTTTATTTTTCTTATACAATCAAGGACCATCTCCCTGGAAATGGCAGGGCCATAATGAGCTGGACCCTCACTCATCCATCATTAACCAAGGGAAGGCCACACAGATGTATGCAAAGCCAATCCATGGGTGTTATTCTACAATTGAGGTTACTTCTTCCAGGTGATTTGAGTTTGTGTCAAGTTGATCTAAAATACCACAACACAGTGTGTGCATGCTTGCATGCATGTGAACACATGTGTGTGTGTGTGTGTGTGTGTGTGTATGTGTGTGTATGCATGTGTGTGCTACCTATTTTCATTTAGTAAGTTCATTACTTTAGTAGGTACTTTATTCTGTCTCTAACATACTTTGTATATCCAGAGAATTACTTGTAATTATTTTCATAAAGATTCATTTATTATATGTAAGTACACTGTAGCTGTCTTCAGACACCCCAGAAGAGGGAGGGCATTAGATCTCAGTATGTATGGTTGTGATCCACCATTGAACTCAGGACCTTCAGAAGAGCACTCAGTGTTCTTAATCACTAAACCATCCCTACAACACCCGACTTTTGGAAGAATTTGCTAAGTATATAGGAAAGAAAAATGAGAGAGACAAGAGATAGTAAAAGAGAGAGACAAAGAGAGACAGTCAGGGTGGGAAAGAAGAGAGGGGGAAAGCTAAACAATAAAGTATTACGGATTTGGACACTCAAAACATCCAATAGACAGAATGGAGAGGGCCAACTGCAAACCTATCTACAAGTAGGACATGTCCACACATCTAGAAGAAATTGACTGAGGAGACTCACTGAGGCAGGCAATGGGAGTTCCTCTTGGAGAATCCAAGGCAGAGCAGTAAAGACCCTGACTTGAGGAGAATTCTAAGACAAAAAGAACAAGAGCAGCAGATAGTTAACATCATTAAATTAGCTTAAGACGCCAAGTCAGTCTAGTTACAGGGAGTTCCTAATTGAGTAGCAGAGCCTTGTCCATTCCTAACCCTAAGCCTATACAAAACCTACCTTTAACCCTAACCCTAATCCTAACCTTAACCCTAACCCTAACCCTAACCCTAACCCTAGCCCTAACCCTAACCCTAACCCCAACCCTAACCCTAACCCTAACCATGTCTGAATATCCATCTTCCTGTGTCCACTGCAGTCACCTTTTACATCATGGGATTAAATAACAGAACTGTCTATTGTCAGTGACTTACCTTCTAGCTGTTTTCAAGGGCATACTGTTTTCACTCTCAGGCTATTTTACCACTCCTCCACCACCTGGTTATAGGGTCAGGGTTACAACCAATTTGCAAAGATTTTTGGAGGCCATGAAATAAACATTCCAGTGTCTGGGACAGGAAAACTCTCATTCCTCTTAGAATCCACTTCCAACAAGCTTAAACAACATATGAAAAATTTCCAATAACATTATAAGGCATCTTTTCCAAGCTATGTTAAGTAGAGTGATGTGTCCCTTGAAGCAGATAATGAATTTAAAAATATAATAAGGGAAAATATGTAAAATCTGTGAATAAGTAGGATAAATCCAGTAGTTAAAATTTCTTAGCTATTTCTGAATCCACTTTTCAAACTCATTTTAAAAATCAATCCACCAAGGAGTTATTTCAGGTGGGTATGGTAGCACATATCTGTAATTCTATCTCCCAAGAGGCTGGGGCCACAAGATCATAGCTGTTTTGAGCATAGCCAAATGATAAGTTCAAAGCTATCTGGGGTATAAAGAAAAATCCTGTCTTTTTTTTTTTTAATAATGATCAAAACAAACAGAAAGATAAAATCTATTGCTGCATTTTTTGAATTTGGTGCTAGGTTTTGGCCTTAAAATTTCTCTGGTCAATAAAAATGAGGGAAAAGTTAAGGCATTTCAGTTCAAAATCTCAGTTGAAGAATCATGTTAAATAAGTGTATTTGGCTTTATTCAAATTAAGAAACCATAATGGAAAAAAAAAAACCATAATCTGGAAAAAGAAAAAAAGAAAGCATAATGGTCCATGCCTGCCAAATGTCATCATTATCACGGTTATGTCATTTCCCTTGGGTGGTCAAAGTACCATTCTGACTCAAACTTAGGAGATGTCATAGTACCATGATTTACTTTTGAAATTAGACCACTTCCCTTTTCCAGCTGGGGCTCCTGAGTATGTACCTCTCAGGGAACTTGACATTGCTTCTTTTGTTGTACAGTCCCTTCAGGGTGCTGTCCCTTTTCTCTGATTTCATTTATCCTGCAGCTTTGGAGGATTCAAGTTTGCCTTGCCTTCTCACACATCACTGATGCTATATTTGATCAACAGATTAACACAATGCCCCAGCAATTTCCTATGGTTCTGGTCCTGTCTGATCAGGGTTACTCTCCGCTTCACCACAAATGTATGTTTATATGAAAAACATATTTTCAGAATAGATGAAAGGTATGTACTTCGCCTGCTTTACGGAATACAGGGCTCTCTTATAGCAGACCCGTGGCATAGATGTATCTACTTGGCTCACTATCCTGCAGGGAGTTGTGGCCTTTAGTCATGTGGTTTTTGTGGAATCCATACACAGAAGAGCTGGTAGGTTGGATTTAACAAATGGTCGCTGCATGCTGTCACGCTGGTTCCATTGTAGAGTTGCCATCAGAAATGATTCCTGGGCTAAGCTGAGCCAAGGTCTACTTCTACGACCTAATTTAACTGAGATTTATCCGTTTGTCACTGAGGAATGCAGATTATTTTCATGATTAGAAAAGGAAGTCAGGAACTAGGAAGTACTACAAAATTTAGTACAAATTGCTGAAGTACAAAAATGATGAAATGCTTCAACATTTATGCATGGTGTTAGAATGTTATTTTCTTAAAATATATTTCAATTTTGTACATGAATAATATAATATATATCCATACATGTGCTATACTTTTATTTATTCAAGGCCTATAGAATGTGTACCTCTATGATATTATCCTATTATAATTTTTCTAATATATTAATGTTCTTTGGAGATGTTTTCCTGGCTTCCTGGCTTTCAACATTATGAATGTGCTCTCATTTACCTGGTTCTCCATGAAATTATGTTGAGATTAATTCTATGCATTGTGATTCAATCTCCCTCACAACAGTCTATAGGCCTATCTCCATGCTTACTTGCTTAATCTGTGTTTGTTTGTTTGTTTATTTATTTATTTTAAGTCAAGACTAAAGAACTGCCATGGTTGGCCCCAAACTTACGAGACAGTTAATTTCATGTGTATTTATCATAGTTTTAAAAGTTCAATAATTCTAATATGTTTATAATTAAAACAATATAAGGAGTTTAAAATAGAAAATAAGCTTATTTCATTCATAAAACAAACGTTTAGAATATTTTGTTGTTTTTAATAATATTTATTACATTATATGTTACTAATATATTTGGTTACTATGTCTTGTCTTCTAAAGAACAGATATGTCTTCATCCTTCTAATATGGAAGATAAAATTATGTATTTAAAAGATTTTATTTGTGTGTGTGTGTGTGTGTGCGCGTGTGTGTGTGTGAATTGTGCTAAGGATGGATGCCCAGAGACCAGAGGGAGTTCAAATATCCTGGAAGTGAAGTTCATGGTATACATGAGAATCTCCCACCATGGCCATAGGATAGGAAGCAAATTTAGATTTTCTGGAAGAGTAGCAAGTGCTCTTAATGGCTGACCTATCTCTCCAGCACCCCAATATTTAGTTAATTTTTCTGTGTCTTTTCATCATCATCAAACCAATTATCATCTATCATTTACTCAATATAATCATACCATAATACCAAATGTTGGTTATATACATATTCACCACTTCCTTACAATGTGGGTGCATGCACCCATGTGTACCCTGGTTTGCATTCATAATAAGGTCAGAGGACAACTTGCAAAAATCAGTTATTTCCTTCTACTGTGTGGGTTCTGGAAACAAATCTCAGATTTTTCAGTCTGAGGGGCAAATGCCAACTTTAAGGTGTTTCCTTTTTCTTTTCTCTTTTTCTTTTCTTTTTACTTACTCACTTTGCATCTTCTCACTGGCCCCTCCCAGTCAATCTTTCTCACAATTCTTTCCCCTACCCCTTCCCCTTCTCTGAGCAGATGGGTCCACCCCTGAGTATCTTCCTACCCTTGGCACATCAGATTTTTATGAGGCTAGGCACATCCTCTCCCGCTAAGGACAGATAAGGCAGCTCAGCTAGAAGAACATATCCCATGTGGGACAAAAAAAACCAGGGCAGCAGCAGCAGGTCCTGTATAGGAGAACTCTGGCAGGAGGAGCCCGCCTAGGGGGATAGAGGAACGCTGGCAGGCCCGCACCCTCACTGTGACAGGGACTGCGGGTGCCCGAGTACCTGTAGAGCCCGAGACTGCCTGGCTAGCTGGGAGGGAGGCCCTTGCTCAGAAGGTGGTGCTGTTCTGGCATGGACTTCCCGGGTACCTTGGAAGAAGCTTGGCTGAAAGGTGGCTGGTAATGCTGAGGCCTGCTCCATGTTCTTACACAGCGGGTTTTGAGAAATAGAGACAGTTCATCGTTTCAATGTTTTATAGAAAGGTAGGAAGAGAAAAGGAAATAGAGAAGAAAAGAGAGAAAGAGAAGATAGAAGAATGAGGGAGGGCTGTGACCACGTGGGAAGGGGGGAAAGAATGGAGAGAGAGGGGGAACAGAGAGAGGAACAAGAGAAATAAGGGGGCCAGAGAGAGCAAGGAGGGGCAAGAAGCCTTCTTTTATAGTAGGCTGGGTTACCTGGCCAGGTAACTGTAGGGGTGGAGTCCAGCTAGGGGCCTGGGGCATGACTATATGTGACTGATGGCCACAGGGTTATGGAGTTGAGGAGTCAGCAGTCTGGGAGCATAGCTCACGGGTTTCATCCCATGTAGAATGTTCTATTGGGTCTCCGGAGTGAGCCTTGCTCAACCAGTCTACAGACTGCCTCACACCACCGTCCCACAACCCCACTTTTCAGATAATGCCTGCTCCACTTGTTTGAGACCCACATGAAGACTAAGCTGTACTTCTGATATATATATGGAGGCCTAAGTCCAGCCCGTGTATGTTCTTCGGTTGGTGGTACTGTCTCTGAGAGTCCCAAGGATCCCGGTTCGTTGACTCTGTTGGTCTTTCTGTGGAATTCCTATCCCCTTAGGGGCCTACAATCCTTCCTCCTGCTCTTGCTTAACAAACTCCATCCACTGTTTTGCGGTGGGTGTCTGCATCTGTCTGAGTCAGCTGCTTGTTGGAACTTCTCAGAGGACAGCCATGCTAGACTCCTGTCTACAAGCATAACAGAGTATCATTAATGGTGATACTATTGGTGCTTGCCCATGGGATAGGTCTCAAGCTAGGCTGGTTATTGGTTGGCCATTCCCTTAGTTTCTGCCCCATCCCCCATCCCTGCATTTCTTGTAAACAGGATAAATTTTGGGGTTGAAAGTTTTGTGGGTGGGTTGGTGTCACTATCTCTCCATTGGGGTTCCTGCCTGGCTACAGGAGATGGCCTCTTCAGGTTCCATATCCCCAATGCTGCGAGTCAACTTTAGGGTTTCAATGAGGCTTAGTTTTAAGTTGTGTGTTCCCTTATATCCATAAATAATTCATCCAGTAAACCTTTGACATGTTTATCAAGTGAGCATACCAGTATTACATATCAATATCACATGTAAGTTAATTAATAGTTTCTGCTTTTCTTGTTGCCATCTTGGAGCCTCCAGGCTACCTTGTTTAAAGCTGAGAAGCTTTTCTAAGACAACGTCAACTACTGGAAATGAATAATCTATTCTCCATTCTCATAATTATGTGCTGTTAAATGTGTCATGTGAACCATGTAGCATATCATCTTTTAGGCTCAGATTTATCACTTAGAAACACTTGATATCCATATATGTTGTTATATGAATCAGTAGAGTGTTACTTTTTGTTGTAGAGTTAAATTTATGGTATGATTGTAGTACAGTTTTGCATATGACTTGGATTGAAGTATATTCAGATGTCGCTAAATAATCATTTTCCCGAAAAAAATATTCCTAGGGTCTAGACAAATAGATATGATCTCTCTCTCTCTCTCTCTCTCTCTCTCTCTCTCTCTCTCTCTCTCTCTCCCTTTCTCCCTCCCCTCTCCCTCTCCTTTTCTTTCTCCCTCTCCCTTGAGAAAAAGGTTTTATAATTTGGGATGTGTTTTTCTAGAACTCAGTATACTTCTACCATGCAACACTCTGAATCAATTTGATTTAGGAATGATTAAACTATTTTTAGAAGAACAAATAATTACTACTGTTGTGATGATAAAAAAGAGAAAGAGGTGTGAGAATATTTTCTAAGGCAGTGTCAGGGAAGGGGTTACATCATCGGGCCCATGCCAAGGCATCCCTTCCCCCTGAGGGAACAGACACATGATGGTATAGCATAGAATAGAGTTTACTCAGGGCATGGGAGGAGAATTAAGGGGGTAGTAGAAGAGAGAAAGGCAGAGAGAGGGAGAGAGTAGAGAAGCAGAGGCCGGCCATGTCCACGTGGCAAGAGAGGGAATGGGAGGAACGCTCAAGAGGGCAAGAAGGAGGCTAAGAGAGTGAAAGAAAAAGAGAGACACAAAGGGCTGAGCACCCCCTTTTATAGTAGGCCAGGCCTACCTGGCTATTGCCAGGTAATTGTGGGGAGGGGCATACCTGGTTGTTGCCAGGAAACTGTGGGGTGGAGCTTAGACAGAATTCTAACATTATCCTGTTTTGGTTTAATTAAAAAGAAAAAAATTAAAAAGAGGTGCTGGTGAAGCAGAAATAGGGTAGCTGTGATATCTGACTGCGTCATGCTGAAGTTGGGGGTGACCCAGGCCCAATAGACCTGTGTCTGAGAGGAGATTGGAGCATCTGAAGGTTGCTTCTTTGGAGCTGTCAGATGTTGAAACACATTAGTATAGGTAGGGAATAAGATTAATTACATTTGGGAGAAAGAAAATTTTTTCTTAAGATGTATAATTGAAACCCAAAGGAATCCCACCCTTTGGAATAGATAATAAGTTAGAACTTTGGATCTGTTCTTCTGACCTATCCTCAGATGGCTCCATACACCCTGGACATCAAAGAAGCAGCCAGTTCTCCTGAGACTGGACTAACGTCTGCCATACCCATTCCTCTAGGTTCCCCAGAGACACGTCGCTCCCAATGTCAGCATGAAGCATCCAGATATCACAATGACCCTATTCCTGCTTCACATCATCTCTTTCTAAATTTTCTTTTTCTTTTTCTTTTTTTTTTTAAATTAAACCAAAATGGAGGAATGTTAGGATTCTGTCTAAGCTCCACCCCACAGTTACCTGGCAACAGTCAGGTAAGTCTGGCCCACTATAAAAGGGGATGCTCAGCCCCTCCGGTCTTCTTACTCTCTCACTTTCTTAGCTTCCTTCTTGTCCTCTTGGGTTCTCCTCCCTTCCTGCCTCCCGCCAGGTGGTCATGACTGGCATCTGCTTCTGTACTCTCTCCTCTTTGCCTTTCTCTGCCTCTACCATCCCCTTAACTCCATTCCCCATGCCCTGAATAAACTTTTTTCTATACTATACTGCTATGTAGTTGGTCCTTCAGGGATGTCTTGGCATGGGCCTGCTGAGGGAACCCCTTCCCCCACACCATTGTAGAACAGGCATTCTCTTGCCTGTTTCTCTTTTTATGATCAAAACTTTAAAACTTCAGATATTTATTTTTCAGAATTCTATCTAGACTCCCTAGGAAAGGATTCATCTTTTGCAAAACAAGTATGGCAAGGCCAGGAAGCATGCCGTGAGGACACTGCACCAGTTTCATAACGTGCTGTTATCTACTGCAAGATTGATGTTACATAGGTCCCAAATGCAAACCTTGCTGTTGTGTTTGCAAATACCTCAGCTGCATCATCAGTGGATGAGTAGTCTTCTGTTGAACATTCAAAACCTGTAATGGGTCATATTACCACCTAGAGGAAAGAAGATCTACAAAGGCAGACAAGGTTACCTCATTTAGAGCCATTTTTCCTTGCTTCCTGTCTGCTTCTCAGTGTCCATTAATGGAAGTGAAACAATGGCAGTTTCAACATTATTTGTACCTTCCATAAATGAGTATTTTTCCAGGGGAAAAGCAATAGGGAAAAATGAACAGGAGAGCAAGGAAGAAGAAGAAGAAGAAGAAGAAGAAGAAGAAGAAGAAGAAGAAGAAGAAGAAGAAGAAGAAGAAGAAGAAGAAGAAGAAGAAGAAGAAGAAGAAGAAGAAGAAAGAAGAAAGAGAGAGATGCCCAATGTAGATGTTGATAACTGAGCCTAAGCCCTCAGCAAGAACAAAAATGCACTCTTAATTTCTGATTTACCTCTCAAGCCTCACACAAATTTTGCTTTTTCTTTGTATTATCTATATGTAGCTATTTGGCCTTCACGAATGTCTACTTACCACATCTGTGGACTAATGTCTGCAGAAGCAAGAAGAGCACATGGGATTCCCTAGAGCTGGAATTACACACAATTCCATGTCTGTCACAATGTGTCATGAGCTGACACATGAGAGCTGAGAATTGAACCTGGGTCCTCTAGAAGAACAGCTGGTGTTCTTAACCTTTGAACCATTTCTCCAGCCCCAGAGAGTTCATTTTAGTGTAAGTTCATAGATTTTCCACAGGCCTGCCAGAATGTCCTAGCCGTGAGAGCAAGGGGAAAGTTCACGTTACAGTTTTGAGGCAAAAGACAGTCTGGAGGCAGAACTGTGTGGTGGGACCTCAGCCCGTATCTGCCCTGAGTCCTTTAACGCTTGGACTAGATTCAGCCACATGATGAAAGGGAGCCAAATTTACTCAAACTTTTTTTGAGTGGGAATTACATTTGAAGAACAGCATTGCAATAACATCTTGGCCAGTTTTTCTCTCACATTTGGGCACGTGTGTCAGACAAACCGGGAAACACAAAAGCAACCATCCCTTTCTTAATGTTTTGGTGCTTCCTCAAGTTCTTCCCTGAGAAAAGGGTGAAATAATCCTCACATTATGATAGCCGGGACAACTCGCATAACAGGATTTTAACATGACTTTGTGACTATTCCTAAGCTGCAGATGGGGCTCAGACACAGGGTTGAAGGGTCCCCTCAGGGCTGTCCACAGTGGCTCATAGCCAGGAACTTCTGCAACCCTCTGTATTCTTACCAACTGATCTGAAGAGAGAATGCCATCTTTACAGTAATTTCTTTTCTGAATAATCAACTACATCCAATTCTTGTAACAAATTGTCCTGCTCAGAACAGATGAGGGCACCTGTGCTTGGAAGGATATACATATATACATACACACACATACACACGTGCACACATACACACGCACATGCAAATACATACAGGCACATACACACATACCAGAGGGATGGAGCTCAAGTCATTGTAGTTACCAGCCAGTACCTCTAGGCCCAAACATATATTCTTATATGAAAAGAAGTATAAATATATAAAATATAAGTATGATATTATAAACACACACACACACACACACTCCTCCATGTGAGGAGCATTTCCTTTGTCTGCTTCCTACCTGCAATGCCCACATCTGAGCACAGTCTGTGATCTTGAGCTGCTGCTCTCATTTACCAAATAGTGAGTCTTCACAGGTCTGGTGCTGGAGCACTAGTCAAAGACCACGTGAAAGGTGGGAGGAGGAGGGAGGAGGGAGGAGAGAGGAGGGAGGAGGGAGGAGGGAGGAGGGAAGAAGGAGGAGGGAAGAGGGAGGTGGGAGGAGGGAAGAGGGAAGAGGGAGGTGGGAGGAGGAAAGAGGGAGGAGGGAAGAGGGAGGAGGGAAGAGGGATGGGTGACAGGGAGGAGGGAAACAGGAAGAGGAAGGAAGAGAGAGGGACAGAGGGAGGCAGGGAGGAGGAGTCTCAATTCCTTACATTTATCACAGCAGAGCTGACCCATGTGCATGAGTTACTATGACAGCACTCGTGACACACATTACTGTTTGTTCCTATGGCTTCAGTGTAGTAACAGAACTTTTGGAGAGAAGGGATACATTTTTCGTTGCCCTCCTTGCCTGACACTTTATATTGAATTTGTTGAATAGAAGCCCGTTTATTTATTTATTTATTTATTTATTTATTTATTTATTTATTTATTTATTTGTGCATGTGTGTGTGTGTGTGTGTGTGTGTGTGTGTGAAGTCAAGAGGAGAATTTGTGGAGGTTAGTTTTCTTTTTCCTCCATAAGGCCCCACAGATCTACATCTCTGGGCCCAAGCATAATACTTTTATATGACAAGAAATGATATTTTCACTATCTGCATGGTTTTCCAAGTGAAAGAACATTTCCCCACCACTTTGACAGTTTCCTTCTGAAATGTCAGTTTATATAATGTATTTTAATACACTAGTGCTGTGATACCTTGTAACTGAGTCAACTGTTATTTAACAAATTCAAAATTTCAAGACCCAATGAAGCATGAAGATGATTCAGAATATTGTTACCCAATTCGGTTTGGTTTATTTTATAAAAGAAAATCAAAACCAAAAATAAGGTTTGTTTTGATTTGTTTTTTTTTTTTTTCATGAGTCTTTGAAATTTATCTTGCAGGAACAAGAATGATTAACTAGAAGAGTGTGAAGGTTTTGTTACATAGATTAGTAGGTGAAATTTCACAAAGGTTTTAACTGGATAAATAGTAATTCATAATTAAAAAAAATATTCCTTTAAAATTAAGTGGGCTTATACTGAGAAATAACTTACCGTGTTTAAAGGCCTAGTTATTTTGATCCTACTTAAAACTTATACCTACTTTATTATAAGCCTTGGGGACAAAGCATTTAGTGCTATTGCTTCAACTTTTCCATTTAGAGCAGTTCTAAAATCTAAAATACTTATTTGTAAACTGACCCAACAATTTTTGTGATTATCTTAGAAGTGATACCCCATGTGGCCACTAGATGGCAGGGTTCCCATTTCAACGGAAGTGCTCTCTCCTTTTACTATGATCCCTCAATAAACAAAATTTGAAATGTGTTTATTTATGCGGCTATAAACATCGCACATCTGATCCCGTTTACCACTGGGGTCCATATTTCTTAATAATTTAAGTCGATTTTTCTAAAAGCCAGATCGAAGAAGTTGTTTGGTACGTAGCCACTTTCTCTCCCAAATAAAGTTAACTTTTATTTCTTCATTTTAATCATGTTTTGTACATCCACAGTTTTATCAGCTAACAAAATTAAAGAATCAATTAGTTGTAATTTTTATCTCGTTTTTAGTAGGCCCTCCACAAGTGTAAATATCGTTGGAGTTTCTTTACAGTTTGAGAAAGCCAAACAGCACCTGCTGAATTCTGTTAAGATTCTCTCGACAGGGTACTCATTGCTGTGGAGAACCGTCGCGACCTTGCCCAACTGCGACTGCCTGAGAGTAAATATCAGAAAGGGAAATGGAAGTGAATTTCCCAAGCAGGCAAAATACTTTGATCAGCTAGGCACACTGAAGTGCACGGGGAGCCTGCGAATAAAACCTCTTTTATTATTACCAGTTATCATGGTCATTAAGATCGGTCTTTCTATACTTAAAAAAAAAAATCTGAGGAGTGCGTTCCCAACCCTTTACTCATTGAATAAAAAAACGAAGATTATTTCTTACAAACGTACCGGAGCAGACACTGTTTTAATGAAGAAAATGTCCTTATTTATAAAGTTTATACCTAGGAACATTTTAGTAAGGGGAGGAAGGTCATTCAGATTTGTTCTTTCCCAGTACTTACCAGAAATTACTATACTTACTGAATTAAATAAATAAAAATTATCTCAATGCATGAGTAATAGAATCCTGCCTTTCTAAGTGCAAATCAGCTCAAACAAACAAACAAAAGATCTTTACAGTAATATATATCATGAAATATTGGCTTCTCTCAAAGCAACAGGGACAATAATGACTCTAGTCTATTCTTGAAATAGGCCCTGCCCGGTGATGTAAAAGTAGACTTTTAATCTCCTGGCAGGCTCAGTGCTGTGTTTGAACACACAGCGTTTTTGATCCATTATGAGGTTTTTGCCTGTCTGTCTCATCATACTATATAACAATGTGCCCTAGCACAATGGAGATGTATACCTAATTTCCATAAATTACACAGCCAGCCAGCTGTATGTTTCCATAAAGACAAATTCTGATTGTCAACTATTAAGCCTAATTCAGTGTCCTTTGATGTCTCTGAGAAAGGTGCAGGGGGGGAGGGGGAATAAAGCATTGCCACATGGCAGTGTGTCCCTGGAGTAGGAACGGGAAGGAGGGATGCGATGCGGCTGCCCCTCATGTTTCTTCATTAACTTGAATGTGTACTTTGGAGATTGAAGTTAGTCCCTTTCCAAAATGTGGGGGGAAAAATCCCGAGTAGTGCTAACAAAAGCACAGACTTTTCCCCAAAGCTAAAGCTAAAATCGGACTTAAAAGTTTTGGCTGTTCTTTGGAATCCCATACTTGATTTCAGCCTTGAAGGTGGGCGCTGAGTCTAGTTGCCCCTTAAGCAGTGATCTGACTCATTTTCATGCTACATTTTTTCCTTTAATTTTATATTTTCTCTTTGAAATCTTCCTTATAGGTAAGTAGATCAAAGCAAATGCCACCAGGGCGTCTCTGCCAGCCAGGTGCCAAGGAGGTTTCATCATTGGGCTGTGGAATTTCCTGCATAGATCTTGGTCTCAGCATCCTGTTGACATAATTTAACACGAGGGTTCCAAAGCCTTGTGTGAGCCTCTTGCCTTCCTGTTTACTGTCACTCCTCTGTGGAGCAGAGCTCAGAGCGGCTCTTCTGAACCCTGAAGCCTATCACTTCCCCTGGAGCAGAAAGGTGTGAAAACAAACAGGACTTTGCTGATTGCTCGGCTCTGAGAGCTGACAGGAGGAGGGATTCGGAGCAGCAGGCAGGATGGAGACCAGGCAGGCATTCATTTCTGGGTCCTGCTGCTTCCACCCTCACAGGGCGGCTTTCTTATCAGGTATGGAGTTGAGGAATTCTGACATCATCATTGTCCCCAATGCGCCCGTATGCAAATTAAACGCATTTAAGCCTTACTAGTTCTGTAACATACCTTAGTCTTGTAATTACTTCTGAGTAATAATCCGTGCACACTTCTGAAAAAATGACATTTCCCCCCCTAACTATGGTTGCACACACTGGCTGAAAAATCTCAGGGGCTGGGCTAGAAAGTTCGAAGTGGGTCCTCTCAGGTCCAATGAATCAAAAGCTCTTTGATGGGATTTTAAGAGCAACTTGAACTTGGTAAGCTCCACACACAGCATTTGCTAATGATCTGTGTTTGAGGAGTGTGTTCCAGAGGTTGGTGGGAGGCATGATGTGAGAGAGTCTTCCTCCCAGATGGCTTTGATATCAGGGAGGCCATGGCCAGAGCAAGGAGGAACTACTTTATGTGCATAGCTGTGTGCGGAAGGATACAAATTTGGTGTGAGCTACAGCAATCTCCTAAGCAGGAGGTACTCTGTGAGGATGTATTTCCATGTATTTTGGTGTGTTGGTCAGCAGCAAAGGGGCAGAATCTGGATCTAGATAGGCCAGGGCTACTTACAGTCATCGCGCTGGTGGATGTGGGTCCTGTGTAAAGCTCAGCCCATCAGCTCAGTCCACACCGTTCTTTGTTAAGTTCGCTTTAAGTAGTTTTAGGTGACATTTCTTTGAAATTATCAACACCCACAAGCATATATTGTACCTGAATATACTAGACTTGAATGTGATTTTATTCTACCACTTTCAACTTTCACTTTTCTTGTTGATATAATCTAGGGTTTAAACCAGGGAGATTCAAAAACCAGAGTTCTACCAGGATCGGACTCACACAGTGCTGTTACTCTGGAGACTGAGGCTGAGGATTTCTGTGAGTCAGAGATCATCATGGAGGTTCACATGTGTCAGGGCTGGAGTGAGACCTCGTCTTATATGGAAAAAAAAGAAGACAAATAGGGTTCTTATAAGTGTGAACTTACGCTACATTGTACATTAAGTATGAGTACATATTATTTTCTGCATACTATGGTACATCCATACATCCAGTATTTTGTCATTTGCTTTAAACGTGAACTTCAAAGAAAACTGTTTAGACTTATTCCATATTTAGTTTTAATCTCATAGTCATATAATGTCAAAGTGCTCCTCCTATATATTAATGTTTACAATTTTAGGAGGAGACATTGTTGACAAAATTATTTCTTTGTTTTACTTTAAAAAAAAATACTTAAACTTTTAAAGAAATTTCATCTCAGGTCATTAGACTTTTATGTCCTGGGACTGAGCAGCTTCAGTCCTGCCCATGTATAAGTTAGACAGTCAGCTGGGAAAAATCTGGTGGGTTAACTTCAGCATCTGTGGGGAATTAAGGTTGGTTGATACATCAAGTGTAGGATCACAGGCTCAGGAAAGACCCTCCAGCGAGAAAGAAGAGGACCAACAATTTCCAGGAGAAAGAGGAGTGAGGAACTAAAAGGCTAATGAACGACACCTATGCAGCGTCATGATAGGTCAGCGACTTGTACATCACATTGTTCAGCTCACAGGGTGTATAAAATTTATTGTAAAACTGCCACATTCTTGGAGATGACTACAAATTCCACCAGATATATGGACGCTTTTATTTTCTTCCGGCTGTATCTCTCAGAGCTCTTCCTCTCATTCCTTGGGGCTAGTCATTCAAGACTTTCTTGTTCTCTGCACACCCACTGGCTACTGAGTGTGCAGTGAATGAAACCACTGCAAGAAGAAGCTTCCCTGACAGAGGCTGTAATCAGCACTAATTGCCTTGATTGTTGGCTGTGGTCCAGACCCTTCCCACTCCTCCCTCAACATTCCGAGTTTCCCTGAAATGGGAAGTCCTGTCCTCTCTGGCCCTTCCTTTAGCCAATTGGATTGCCTTTGTCAGCCCGGTAGAGTGCTTTACAGCTGCAGGCTCAGATCTGCTCACAGTTCTGAGAATGTCTTCTGGGCTCCCGTTGCAGTAGCTGGCTCGGCCCCTCTTCAGCTCTTGCAGCTCTAGGACATGCTTGGAGCCTGCTGGAGCTTTCTAATGTGGACTTTAGTTCCCATCAGAATGCTCTTCAGATGTTTCCAGCGCCCTTTTTCACAGCCACACTGTTGTGTTATCAGGTTTCAGACCATTGCCTTTTCGAGTTTCTCAGTGTCAGGGGCTCTGAGGCCACTACGTAGGTAGCAGGAGTCACTCTCTCTTCGGTCTCTCTGTGTCTCTTTCTGTGTGTGTCTTTCTGTGACTCTGCCTCTCTGTCAATCTCTCTCTCTCTTCCATTTTAAATGTTAATTATTTCAAGTCTTTTGGAAATGAAATCTCCAGCTGCTCAGTCATTGCTGGTACCAAGCAGCCTCTATTCTTCTGCCTTTGCCTCTGCTGTCTTGGGTCTAGCCTTTGCCATGGCCTTTTTTTTTTTTTTTTTTTTTTGTTTGTTTGTTTGTTTGTTTGACAGTTGTTTTTCAGTTCTCCATAGACTATTTCCTGGAGCCCCGGGCCAACCTGGCCTGAGTATATTCTACCATCTTCCAAACTAAGAATCGTACTTCCTCCTACCTTGTCTGTCTATCTGTCTGCTTGTCCCATTGTCCTAAGTTTGAAGAGGTGTTTCTTCTTCAGTTTTCTAATCTGAGAAACATCACTGAGGGCGTGTCTGAGACTGTGTCTCTCCTTTAAATAGATCTTTTTCTGCTGGCCTTTTGAGTACCTTTCACAACGGAAGTGTTACTTTAAACAAACCTGCCTCTCACTTCTGCTTGCGTCACTTTCATTTCTTCATTATTTTGCCTTGAAATTGATGATTATTAGGTTCCTTTGTTCTCTCATCGCCATCTACACTGTAGATTTTAATTCAGCAAATGTCTAATTCTTAAATATTATTTCCCAATCTTAGATGACCCTCTCTTGGATACTTTCCAGATCTTAGATAATTCGGCCTTTTCTAGTCATCCTGGCAATATGGGTTCCCTCAGAATAATGTAGTTTCTTTCAGCACTTTGATTCTGCTGACAAGCATCTGCACCTTCCTCAGACTGATCTCTCTGAAGCACAGCATCTTTTATTCCTCTGAAGTTCTCCTTTCACTCAGCTCTACGGAGATGGGGCTCTGCAGCTTTTGTGAGCAGCTGGAGGATAAAAGAAACCCTTTCAATGAGGTTTCCTGTCTGAATCTTCAGGTCTAAGAGAAGGAGCAGGGGAAAGTTTTAATTTACTCGAGCTGTCCTAAGCTCTTTCTGAGACCCAGCATTGAATGAGACGCTGAGAGACTGCGGTGATTAAAAGGCGACTGCTCCCGTCACTTCCTTGGGGCCAAGTAACTCCTGTGCCACTTTGCTGGGATTCCTAGCGGTTTTCTATATATTTCTCTTTTCCTGACAACTGCAGATTTGGTGTGAGTTTTTTCTTTTATCTTTGTGACCTCTAGCTTCCTGGGCGACACCACATATAGTAGGGTCCTTTAATGTTACCTGACCAGTCCCAACCTGTCTACTAGACTCCTTAGTGTCCTTAGTGGTTTTGTGAAGTTTTCTAAGAATATAATAATTACTTCCTATATCGAAAATTTTACCATGCTTCCACAAACTGAACTTTGTCCAAGCGTTCCTGTAACATGTATGGTTGGGTCTTCTTCCACTTGGCTTTCTCACTCTCTGTTGTACACACGATTGTCCATTATGAAGAATTTTTACCAGCACTCCTCTCAGTGCCTTGAATGGTGTGATGAGATTTGGCTAATGATAGAATAGATGTGATACCGCGATGCCATCTTTTTTTTTTTTTTTTTTTTTAAGGAAAGTGTTACACAGAATTCTTTGTTACCCTTTCTACTCAATGGAATGTTCTGAAAAAAAAATCCTCAGTTCTATCGCAATGTAAATATATTTTTGTCTCACTAAAACAGATTTTGTGGTGGATACCCAGCAAAAGAGGTAGCCAAGAGAAACAAATCAGAGGCCTTCAGTAATGAACAACAACAACAACAACAACAACAAAATAGGATACTTTTCTGAGCGCACTGTAGAAGTACAACCAGGAAACAAAAGGATACATTCTAAAAGAAGAAAGAAGAAGGAGAAGGAGAAGAAGAAGGAGAAGGAGAAGAAACTTGTGGAGAGGTAACAAGACATGCCTGTTCAGATTGGTCTCGGCCTCTCTGGATATCTTTGTGATACACAGATGAACACCTGTTACACACAGGTCTTTTCAGGGGAACAGGGAAAGATGACATTCCTAGGTTTGATGATTTGATTTGTGGGAAGATGGGCAAGGAGGGTTTTCTTGTAAAGCCCTGGATCTGTAAGAATGACTAGAGTTGATCAGAAGGCCTTCCCTACTTCTGCTGCTTACCTAGATAAGATGCGATTGTGGAAGAACGTCCTGACCATATCACATTCTGTGTGCACCCCAATGTTCACATCTGCATTCTTGAGTGAATACAGTCTGAGAAAGACAGCTAGACATTCTTGCTGCTAATTGAAACCTCAGTGGACATCACCCTGCTCTGGTTTCTAGGACCGAGGTAGGATATAATATATCCTTGGAGTCTGGACGACATCACAACCTTCTCTCACTCCTGACATGATATCAAAGAATGATGAGATTCGGATCAGACAAAGTACCTTTGCCCATGACTGTGTTTCTTCCAACTTGCTTTGAGCCACAGACTGTTAAAAGGTACCATTCTTATTCATTAACAGAAAACATAATTTAGAATCTTCTTATTTCTGCTCAGGGTGCATTGAACCTAAGAGATCATTCTAAATTGTTGAGAGATGTAATAGTTCAACAGAGGGACACAAAAATACACAAATAGAGATGGACAGTGGTGGTCATGCCTTTAATCCCAGCACTTGGGAGGCAGAGGAAGGCAGATTTCTGAGTTTGAGGTTAGCCTCATCTACAGAGTGAGTTCCAGGACAACTGGAGCTACACAGAGAAACCCTGTCTCAAAAAACAAAACAAACAAACAAACAAACAAACAAACAAAACAAAACAAAAACCCACAAAAAGTACATTAAAATTTATAGGAACTTGATAATAGGGACAGAGAAAAATCAATAAGGACTGAGATACCAAGGTTCCCTGAGCTCTTATTTACATGCTGCTGGATGAATTCATTTGCCTTTGATGCTTCATTTTCTTGATATACTAATTGTCTGGGCTGAAGAGGAATGACTATATAAAGGATAAATAGTTAGTGAACCTGACTGAGATAACTGCTTATTATATAAGTAGCATCACAAAGAAACTGTAGCCCAATAATTCACAAAATGACTGAATACTGACCTGCAGAATTCTGCCTCTTCTATACTTACATCACATGTTTGCAATGCTATAAATTTTGTTGTCAGCTATGTACACATGGCAGACTATAGGCCTCTCAGTACTTTGAAAACTGACAGAAGATCAATACAAACAGCTGCCATTTATTGAGGGTCGGAAGGAACAGAAGGAAAGAAGAGGGAATGAAGGAAGGGAGGGAAAAGAGGCATTCTATTATGGTATATCATGTATTATTTACTAAATTATAAGAATATACAACTTCTTTTCATTATGAATGATGCAACTGTCAAATATTGATGTTTATTAAGTATGTCTGATATATAATTAAAACCATTATTACTGAAGCTAAAGAAAGGAAATAGTTCTGCTTTCTGAGCTGATGTTAGGAAACTCAAGTTGGATATCCAGTGTGGCACATGGTTAGCTGGACTTCTGCATTATGAATACCACAATGACTTTCATTTGTACATTGCTGGCATTAAATATCTAATATGTGATCTTTATGGTGACATGATAGCTATTCATGTTTCCAGAACTTTGGTGGTTGCAAATGATATCAGAGTAATTTGATTCCCTACCTTGTCTTTCTTAGTCTCATTAACAGATAAATAGATGGGTGGGTTCTAACATTTTATTTCCTTGTGAAGAAGTGATTCAAACCCTTATCTTCTATTTATGAATAATTTGGTACAGCTCTGTTCACTGTTAATCATCATTCTGTGTGTCAGAAATTGAGAACACATTCACCTTATCTAGTTGTGACTTCTGTCTTTTCACTCACCTCTCCAAACTTCTCCAATCCCTCTTCACCTCAGCATTTGATAACTAATATTCTGCTCTTTACTTCTGTGAATGAAATCACAGAACATTCATCTCCTTATGTCCAGTATACTTAGTTTAATTACTTCAGGTTCATCCACATTAAAGCAAAGTAACCATGCTCCATTCTCTGCATTCCACTAGGTGTTGTCTTGCTGAGTCACCATTAAGCCGCCTAGCCCTCTGTTGTTTGACTTTTGGGCATTTCTTTTTATTTTTTTTTATTATTTTCTTTGTTTACATTCCAAATGATTTCCCCTTTCCCGGTTCCCCCCTCCCTCTTTTCCCATAATTCCTCTTCCCTCCACCCATTCCCCAGTCAGCCCTCTCCCACTTCTCTGTCCTGGAAATCCCCTACATTGCTGCATTAAGCCCTTCCAGGACCAGGGCTCTCTCCCTCCTTCTTCTTGGGAATGATTTGATATGTGAGTTGTGTCTTGGGTGTTCAGAGCTTCTGGACTAATACCCACTTATCAGTGACTGCATTCCATGTGTGTTCTTTTGCGGATGAGTTACCTCACTTAGGATGATATTTTCCAGTTCCAACCATTTGCCTAAAAATTTCATGAATTCACTGCTGAGTAGTATTCCATTGTGTAAATATACCACATTTTCTGTATTCATTCCTCCATTGAGGGACATCTGGGATCTTTCCAGCTTCTGGCTATTATAAATAAGACTGCTATGAACATAGTGGAGCATGTGTCCTCATTGCATGACAGGGAATCCTTTGGGTATATGCCCAGGAGTGGTATAGCAGGGTCCTCTGGAAGTGTCTTGCCCAGTTTTCTGAGGAACCACCAGACTGATTTCTAGAGTGGTTGTACCATCTTACAATCCCACCAGCAGTGGAGGAGTGTTCCTCTGTCTCCACATCGTTGCCAACACCTGCTGTCTCCTGAGTTTTTAATCTTAGCCATTCTGACTGGTGTGAGGTTAAATCTCAGGGTTGTTTTGATTTGCATTTCCTTAATGACTAATAGTGTTGAACATTTCTTAAGGTGCTTCTCAGCCATCTGAAGTTCTTCAGGTGAAAATTCTTTATTTAGCTCTGTACCCCATTTTTAATAGGGTTATTTGGTTCTGTGGGGTCTAACTTCTTGAGTTCTTTGTGTATACTGGATATTAGCCCACCATTGGGTGTATGGTTGGTGAAGATCTTTTCCCAGTTTGTTAGTTGCCATTTTGTCCTTTTAACGGTGTCCTTTGCCTTACAGAAACTTTGTAATTTTATGAGGTCCCACTTGTCAATTCTTGATCTTAGAGCATAAGGTAGATCAATGGAATAGGATTGAAGACCCAGAAATGAACCTACACACCTATGGTCATTTGATATTTGACAAAGAAGCTGAAAACATTCAGTGGAAAAAAGATAGTCTTTTCAGTAAATGGTGCTGGTTCAACTGGAGGTCAGTATGAAGAAGAATGTGAATTGATCCATTCTTATCTCCTTGTACTAAGCTCAACTCCAAGTGGATCAAGGACCTCCACATAAAACCAGACACACTGAAACTAATAGAAAAGAAACTGGGGAAGACCCTTGAGGATATGGGCACAGGGGAAATTTTCCTGAATAAAACACCAATAGCTTATGCTCTAAGATCAAGAATTGGGTAGTTCTTGATGTTCCCCCACTATCATTGGACTACAAAAAGAAGCAACGGGTATTCTTGGGCATGTATTGTTTTGCATTCATACAACTGTGTATGTAGTAAAATTCACAGAAGTATAATCTGTGTTAAAAAAAAAAAACAAGATTCAAATTTAAGAGTACCTTTTCTGCAAATATTAGTACCTGAGTTCAAATCCCCTGTATCTATTTAAAAACTTGTTTTGATTTTCTTCCCCCTCATATAGATTGGTTCTTTCTCAATGCAGATTTTGTTGTATTATAGTGGCAGTTTTACTTAATATGAGTAAATTTGATGTATTCTTATATGGTTAAGAGGCATTTTGAATTTATTTCTGTAAATAGAATGGACTTACAGTTAGTTCACAGCCATGTTTCTATGGGTATGCCATTTTTATTTTTGTCTTTATTGAAAGGGCACTAACCCTTTATTTCTAGTGTAAGCTGAAAATCTCCATTCAGTCTTTATCTTTTTCTTTTAATTTTATTTATAGTGGCTTTTTCTAAGCATTTTTTGTTTTATGTATGTGGTTATTAGATTTTATGGTTCTTCATTTTAGAAATGCCTAAAATCATCTTTACTATGAGACTTACATTTTGTCCATTATTCTTTATATTTCTTTTTTTTCCTACATGGAAAACTTTGATTAATATAGACTTTATTTTGGTGCAAAGCAAGAGGTACAATTTTACTTTATTTTCTACCAGATGGCAATCCTTTATCTCATACACAATTTATTAAATAGTTCACATTTTCTCTTTGACTTGAAATGCCAAGTTTATCATATATTAAATCACCATATGTATTTGATTCTATATGTAGATTTATTTTAGGATGTACGATACATCTGTATATTAACACATTAAAACTTAAATTTAATTCTCTTTTCTTATAGCTTATTATTTATTGTGACAAATCTTCCATCCTATTTAGTTTTCAGAATATCTCTGCTTTTCCTCTTTACCTTTCTAACTAAATTATAAAATGTGCTTGAATAATTTGAGGAAAAAATCATGTATTCTCTATAAGATCATGATTCACTTATGGATAAATTTAGCCAATATTATAAATGCCTTTGTTATTGGTTTAACACAGCTCTAGCATAATCCTTCCTGATGTGTTCCAAATACCCAATCCCATTTTCAATGCCTTGCTTAAAATATTATCAGGTAGAGATTGCAGAGATGGGTAAGTGGTTAAGCATATTGTTCTTGCAGCTAATTTGGTTTCTGCATCCATATGGAGGCCCTCAACCTCTTTCAACTCAAGTTCCAGAGGTTCTGATATCTTCCTCTGGCCTTTATAGGTTTCTGCACACACTCAGTGCATAAATTTATGCAGGAACACATTCATAGACATAAAAATAAGTAAATACCAAAATATTATCCAACAACTCATCATAGAGAATATTTTGACATTTAGTTATTTTGTCACTGTGTTCTACAAGGAAGACAGAACAACATATACCACATCAGTTCTTTGACTGCAACCTGGAACAGCAACAAATATGTAGGCTTAGGCATGCAGCACTGAGATGTGTTGTTGTACTGTATAACTATTTAGTTTCTATGAGATAGGAATCACAAGTAATGTCCAGGGTTCTAGCACAGATAGATGGTAAGTTCTAGTGTTATTATCCCAATCAAGCCCCTGTGCTTCTGGAGAAAGACTACTAATCTCATGCTATTTGATGATTTCATGACATTTGAGTTCTTAAAATATCATTTGTTTAGGAAATATTATCTGAGAAATAGACACCATTGTAATTATGTTTCAGAACTTACCACTGTGAGCTGAGTTTTGTTACACTTATGAAGTCTTAAAGTTAAAAAAGCCTGGAGCTTTCTATGCCAAGGTAAGGATGACACATCTGTGATAGGATGTAAGAATAGAGTTATATTCTATGAGCTGGCAGCCCAGACCTGCATGACAGCCACTCAAATTATAGCAGAGCATCGTTGGTTGCTTATACACATATCTGTAGGGAGTTCCAAAAATATGAGGAGGAGGATTTATGCTCATATTGGCTTGGTGCATAAGTGCTACAGAAAGCAGATGATACATTACAGCCTTCATGCACAAAGAGTGCTTCCAGTTACAGAAATAGAAACCATGAAGTTAAGAGTACTAGATATATGGGTTGTGTCCTGGGGAGTAGGTGTTAAATCCAACCAGAAATCCATTGGTTGTCCATCACATTTGTGCATTTATATCCCAAGGTAGGTTCTCCATGCCAGTGGATAACCTCATAGCCATACATAATTTTACAATTTTATCAATTGTTCTCTGTGGTTTACAAAGGAGAGAGATGAAATTTGGATGATTATATGGTTGGGGGGGAATCTGGGAGGGGGAACTGCATGGTAGATTTGATAAAAATACATTATATATATATATATATATGTGTGTGTGTGTGTGTGTGTGTGTGTGTGTGTGTGCAGGCTCCTGCCAGTTCCAGTTTGAGATGATCTTTCTGACTCTTCAACCTACGTTATTCATTTTTAGGAAAAGTTTACCAGATTATTATATCCTTATATATAGCATTTTCACAGCTACACTAATGCAAACATAATTATGTGAGGAGGAAGAAGTAAGTAATGAAATATGTGGGTGTGTTGACATATGTGTTTATCCTTGTGCATGTGAATATATATGTTGGAAACCTCTTCTGAGAATTGAACAATATCCTAGAAATACCAACAAAAGCTCAACATAAAGGGAAAAGATAACAATAGTCTCTAATAAGAACTGGGATGGTTTGTACCTGAGGGGCCGATAAGATAGAGTGAAAACACAATCAGGTCTGCCCAAGATAAGAACAATGTTAACTTTTAACTCTTAGACATCTTAAAACTATCTGTAAGTGCTTCCCTGCAGGGGAACCCATGTTAAAATCTGAGCAAAGAAAAGACCAGGGAATGGGGGTTTCATGGGTTTAGCTGAAAGTTTTACTGGGCTCAGGGAAGAAAGGACAAGACCTAGTATAGATTCACAGGAGGCTGCAGTGCAATAGAACTTCCACTCCCTTTCCAATACCAATACTGAAACCCTCAGCCCTCAGGATTATGGTAGCCAAAGGTAGGCTTTGGAAGCTGTTAAAGAGCGTAGACATCATGTAAGTGACCTGATAAGGTTTTAATGAGGAATGTTTGCTCATAAATTTAAGTTCTGAACATCTCAGCTGGCAGTACTATTTCTGGGAGGTTCTGGGAACTTTTGGAATTGGAACAATAATGGACGAATGAAGCCACAGAGGTCTGGTCCTTAGGGTCTTATATTCTGGATACTTCCTTTCTTTGCTTCTTCCTTTGTTTCTTTGTTACTTTGTTTCTGCTTTATTGTACTCTGTTTATTGCTTGCTTACTTGTTCCTTCTGGCTTCTTTGTTTCTCTCTGTGTGTCTGTGTGTCTGTGTCTGTGTCTCTCTGTGTCTGTGCCTGTGCCTGTCTCTGTCTTAGTTTCTGTCTGTCTCTGTCTGTCTGTCTGTCTGTCTGTCTGTCTGTCTGTCTCTCTCTGTCTCTCTCTCTCTCTCTCTGCCTCTGTACTGTTCCAACATGAGCCATGAGCTGTTTTGCTTCTCACTGTCATGCCAGCACCTGGTGGAGGACTGGCCCTCTGAAAGCATGACCCAAAGTACAGCTTTCCTGTTACGAAGTTATTCTTTCAGGTGTTCTGTTAGAATTTTATAAAAGCAATTCAGATTGACTCACTGAGTTCTCTGATCTTCATCCCACCCTCTGAGATTGCAATGAGACGTCAGTGGCCTGCTCTCGAAGAATGATTGTGTTGATATCTAGCCATGGTGATATCCTGATCTCAGACTTTTAGGATCCTGAGTCCAAAGACTAATTTCTATCACTCATAAACCACCTCCTTTATGATAGATTGTTGTAACTGCTCAAAATAAAACATGCAAACCTGTAGACAGACAGTGCCTATAGTAGTTTTACCAAGTGTTCTATGGCATCCCTGTCTTTCCAATGCCTTTCTTTTCTCAGACCTTCTTTGCACATGCACTTGTTATTGTCATCCAAAAATGTATATGGTGATCCTTTGTTTGAGTTAGTTGATCCACCCAGGGCTGTAAGCATTGGGAGAGAGTAGTATTTATGTCTGTTAGGGGTGTTTGTCTTCATAGCTAGGCATACTGAATGGAGCATAGCAGAGGATTGCTAGTGGAGCCAAGATTTAGTGTAGACTGTGCTTGACTCATATAAAGGTTTTGTATGATAAAATCTGTGGAGTGATTTTAGAGGTTGCAAGATACATGTCCAAGACTTTCTAGCTTTTAGAGTCCCTGTTGAGAAGTCAGATGTAATTCTGATAGGTTTGCCTTTGTATGTTATCTGTCTTTTTTTCCCTTGAATCTTTTAATATTTTTTCTTTGTTCTATAGATTTTGTGTTTGAATTATTTTTTAAATATTTTTATTTTCTATAATTCTTTGTTTACATTCCAAATGATTTCCCCTTTCCTAGATCCCCCCTCCCCATATGTCCCATAAAATTTCTTCTCTCCATCCATTCTCCAATCACCTCCCTCCTTTTTCTCTGTCCTTATATTCCCCTCCAACGCTAGATCAATCCTTTTCAGGATCAGGACCTTCTCCATACTTCTTCATGGGAGTCATTTTTTATGCGATTTGTGCCTTGGGTATTCAGGGCTTCTGGGCTAATTAATATCCACTTATCAGAGATTGCATTCCATGTGTATTCTTTTGTGACTGGTTTACCTCACTTAGGATGATATTTTCCAGATCAAACCATTTGCCTAAAAATTTTGTGAATTCATTGTTTCTAATTGCTGAGTAGTATTCCATTGTGTAAATATACCACATTTTCTGTATCCCTTCCTCCTTTGAGGGGCATCTGGGTTCTTTCCAGCTTCTGGCTATTATAAATAAGGCTGCTATGAACATAATGGAGCATGTGTCTTTATTGCATGCCTGGGAATCCTTTGGGTATATGTCCAGGAGTGGTATAGCAGGGTCCTCCAGAAGTGTCATGTCCAGTTTTCTGAGGAACCGCCAGACTGATTTCCAAAGTGGTTGTACCATCTTACAGCCCCACCAGCAGTGGAGGAGTGTTCCTCTTTCTCCACATCCTTGCCAACACCTGCTGTCTCCTGAGTTTTTGACCTTAGCCATTCTGACTGGTATAAGGTGAAATCTCAGGGTTGTTTTGATTTGCATTTCCCTAATGACTAATGATCTTGAGCACTTCTTAAGGTGCCACTTGGCCATCTGAATTTCTTCAGGGGAAAATTCTTTGTTTAGATCTCTACCCCATTTTTTAATAGGGTTATTTGGTTCCCTGGGGTCTAACTTCTTGAGTTCCTTGTATATATTGGATATTAGCCCTATATCAGATGTAGTGTTAGTGAATATCCTTTCACAATTTGATGGTTGCCATTTTGTCCTTTTAACAGTGTCCTTTGCCTTACAGAAACATTGTAATTTTATGAGGTCCCATTTGTCAATTCTTGATCTTAGAGCATAAGCTATTGGTGATCTATTCAGGAACTTTTCCCCCATGCCCATGTCCTCAAGGGTCGTCCCCAGTTTCTGTTCTATTAGTTTCAGTGTGTCTGGTTTTACATGGAGGTCCTTGATCCACTTGGAGTGAAGTTTAGTACATGGAAATAAGAATGGATCAATTCGCATTCTTCTACATGCTGACCTCCAATTGAACCAGCACCATTTGTTGAAAAGGCTATCTTTTTTTCCACTGGATGTTTTTGGCTCCTTTGTCGAAGATCAAGTAACCATAGGTGTGTGGGTTCATTTCTGGATCTTCAATTCTATTCCATTGGTCCACTTGTCTGTCACTGTACCAATACCATGCAGTTTTTAACACTATTGCTCTGTAGTATTGCTTGAAGTCAGGGATACTGATTCCCCCAGAATTTCTTTTGTTGTTGAGAATAGTTTTAGCTATCCTGGGTTTTTTGTTATTCCAGATGAATTTGAGAATTGCTTTTTCTAACTCTGTGAAGAACTGAGTTGGGATTTTGATGGGGATTGCATTGAATCTGTAGATTACTTTTAGAAAGATGGCCATTTTAACTATATTAATCCTGCCAATCCACAAGCCTGGCAGATTTTTCAATTTTCTGAGATCTTCTTCAATTTCCTTCTTCAGAGACCTGAAGTTCTTGTCATAAAGATCTTTCACTTGTTTGGTTAGAGTCACACCAAGATCCTTTATATTGTTTGTGGCTATCGTGAAGGGTGTCATTTCCCTAACTTCTTTCTCAGCCTGCTTATCCTTTGAGTATAGAAAAGCAACTGATTTGCTTGAGTTGATTTTATAACCAGCCACTTTGCTGAAGTTGTTTATCAACTGTAGGAGTTCTCTGGTGGAGGTTTTCGGGTCACTTAAGTAGACTATCATGTCATCTGCAAATAGTGATAATTTTCCTTCTTCCTTTCCAATTTGTATCCCCTTGACCTCCTTATGTTGTCTAATTGCTTTAGCTAGAACTTCAAGTACTATATTGAAAAGATATGGAGAGAGAGGACAGTCTTGTCTAGTCCCTGATTTTAGTGGGATTGCTTCAATTTTCTCTCCATTTAGTTTTATGTTGGCTACCGGTTTGCTGTATATTGCTTTAACAATGTTTAGGTATGGGCCTTGAATTCCTGTTCTTTCCAAGACTTTTAGCATTAAAGGATGCTGAATTTTGTCAAAGGCTTTTTCTGTATCTAATGAGATGATCATATGTTTTTTTTTCTTTGAGTTTGCTTATGTAGTGGATAGCACTGATGGATTTCCTTATATTGAACCATCCCTGCATCCCTGGGAAGAAGCCTAATTGATCATGGTGGATGATCATTTTGATGTGTTCTTGGATTCGGTTGGCAATAATTTTATTAAGTATTTTTGCGTCAATATTCATAAGAGAAATTGGCCTGAAGTTCTCTTTCTTTTTTGGATCTTTGTGTGGTTTTGGTATCAGCGTAATTGTGGCTTCATAGAACGAGTTGGGTAGAGTTCCTTCTGTTTCTATTTTGTGGAATAGTTTGAAGAGTATTGGTGTTAGGTCTTCTATGAGGGTCTGATAGAATTCTGCACTGGAGCCATCTGGTCCCTGCTTTTTTTGGTTGGGAGACTTTCTATGACACTTTTTATTTCTTCAGGTGTTATGGGACTGTTTAGTTGATCTATTTGATCCTGATTTAGTTTTGGTATCAGATATCTGTCTAGGAAACTGTCCATTTCCTCCAGATTCTCCGGTTGTGTTGAGTATAGGCTTCTGTAGTAGGATCTAATGATTTTTTGAATTTCCTCTTTTTCTGTTGTTATATCTCCCTTTTCATTTCTACGTTTGTTAATATGGAAACTGTCTCTGTGCCCTTTGGTCAGTCTGGCTAAGGGTTTATCTATCTTTTTGATTTTCTCAAAGAACCAGCTCCTGGTTTTGTTGATTCTTTGTATGGTTCTCTTTGTTTCTACTTGATTGATTTCGGCCCTGAGTTTGATGATATCCTGCCTTCTACTCTTCCTGGGTGAAATAGCTTCTTTTTGTTCCAGGCCTTTCAGGTGTGTCATTAAGCTGTTAGTGTTGGCTCTCTCCATTTTCTTTTGGAGGCACTCAGGGCTATGAGTTTTCCTCTTAGCACTGCTTTCATTGTGTCCCATAGATTTGGGTATATTGTGTCTTCATTTTCATTAAGTTCTAAAAAGTCTTTTATTTCTTTCTTTATTTCTTCCTTGACTAAGGTATCATTGAATAGAATATTGTTCAGTTTCCACGTGTATGTGGGCTTTCTGTTGTTTTTGTTGTTATTGAAGACCACTTTTACTCCATAGTGATCTGATAGGAGGCATGGGATTAGTTAGATCTTCTTATATTTGTTGAGGTCTGTCTTGTGACCAATTATATGGTCAATTTTGGAGAAGGTACCATGAGGTGCTGAGAAAAAGTTATATTCTTTTGCTTTAGGATAGAATGTTATATATATATATATATATATATATATATATATATATATATATATATATATATATATATATATATATATGTTAAATCTTATTGGTCCAAAGCTTCAATTAGTTTCATTGTGTCCCTGTTCAGTTTCTGTTTTCCTGATCGGTCCATTGAGGAAAGTGCAGTGTTGAAGTCACCCACAATTATTGTGTTAGGTGCAATGTGTGCTTTGAGCTTTAATAAAGTTTCTTTTATGAATGAGCGTGCCCTTGCATTTGCAGCATAGATGTTCAGGATTGAGAGTTCTTCTTGATGTATTTTTCCTTTGACCAGCAAGAAGTGTCCCTCCGAGTCTCTTTTGATGACTTTGGGTTGAAAGTCAATTTTATCTGATATTAGAATTGCTACTCCAGCTTGTTTCCTGAGACCATTTGCTTGTAAAATTGTCTTCTAGCCTTTTACTCTAAGGCAGTGTTTGTCTTTGACCCTGAAGTGTGTTTCCTGTATGCAGCAAAATGTAGGGTCCTATTTACGCATCCAGTCAGTTAGTCTATGTCTTTTTATTGGGGCATTGAGTCCATTGATGTTAAGAGATATTAAGGAACAGTGATTGTTATTTCCTGTCATTTTTGATGTTATTTTTAAAATTTGATTGGTTAACTTCTTTTGGGTTTGATGAGAGGTTGCTAGCTTGCTTTTTCCAGGGTGAAGTTTCCCTCCTTGTATTGGTGTTTTCCTCCTATTATCCTTTGTAGGGCTGGGTTTGTGGATAGATATTGGGTAAACTTGGTTTTGTCATGGAATATCTTAGTTTTTCCATCTATGGTGATTGAGAGTTTTGCTGGGTATAGCAGTTTTGGCTGGCATTTGTGTTCTCTTAGAGTCTGCATGAGATCTGCCCAGGGTTTTCTAGCGTTCATAGTCTCAGGTGAAAAGTCTGCTGTGATTCTGATAGGTCTTCCATTATATGTTAATTGGCCTCTTTTTCTTACTGCCTTTAATATTCTTTTTTTTTGTTTAGTATATTTGGTGTTTTGATTATTATGTGACAGGAGGTATTTCTGTTCTGGTCCGGTCTGTTTGGAGTTCTGTAGCCTTCTTGTATATTCATGGGCATCTCTCTCTTTAGGTTAGGGAAGTTTTCTTCCATAATTTTTTTGAAGATATTTGCTGGCCCTTTAAATTGTAAATATTCACTCTCATCTCTGCCTATAATCCTTAGGTTTGGTCTTCTCATTGTGTCCTGGATTTCCTGGATATTTTGGGTTCCAAGCTTTTTGCATTTTGCATTTTCTTTAACTGTTGAGTCCATGGTTTCTATGGTATCTTCAGCATCTGAGATTCTTTCTTCTATCTCTTGTATTCTGTTGTTGATATTTGCATCTATGTCCCCTGATTTCTTCCCAAGGTTTTCTATCTCCAAGGTTGTCTCCCTTTGAGTTTTCTTAGTTGTTTCTACTTCTGATTTTACATCCTGGATGGTTTTGCTTAGCTCCTTCACTTGCTTGTTTGTGCTTTCCTGTAATTCTTTAAGAGATTTTCGTGTTTCCTCTTTCATGACCTCAGCCTGTTGACGAAAGTTCTCCTGTATTTCTTTAAGTGATTTTTGTGTTTCCTCCTTATTGGCTTTTGTATTCTCCTGAATTTCTTTCAATGATTTTGTGTTTTCCTCTAAGGGCTTCTAACTTTTGATCCATTTCCTCCTGAATTTCTTTAAATATGTCCTTCATGTGTTCCTGTACTAGCATCATGACCAGTGATTTTAAATCCAAATCTTGTTTTACTGGTGTGATGGGGTATCCAGGACATGCTGTTAAAGTAGAATTGGTTTCAGATGCTACCATATTGCCTTGATTTCTGTTAGTGACCTTCCTGCGTTTGCCTTTTGCCATCTAGTTCTCACTGGTGTTAGTTGGTCTTGTCAATGCTGGACTAAACAGTGCAAGCTGCCTCTTCCCAGGTGGCCTCTGGTGCACAGCTGACCTCCTGCACTGCCTGGAGACAGGGTGCTGTGGCCCAGGCTGTTCAGATCCCGAAGCAGACACCTGAAGGCTCCTGCAGGGGCCTGCTGGACTAACCAGAGTACACTGACTCCTCACAGGCAGCCTCCCAGATGCCCCTCTTGCATCTTGCAGGACCTGGAGATGTGGTGTTGCAGCCCAGGCTGTTCTGGATCCTGAAGCGGAGATCTGAAGGCTCCTGCCAGAGGCCTCAGGACTGGAACCTAAGCTCTGTGCTGGAGCAAGCTGTGTGCTCCCAGTCTGCTTCCAGGTGCACACCAGGCCTCTTGCACTTCCTGGAGACCGAGTGCTGTGGTCCAGGCTGTTCAGATCCCGAAACAGACACCTGAAGGCTCCCTCAGGGGCCTGCTGGACTCTCTAGAGCACACTGACTCCTCCCAGCTGGCCTCCTGGGTGCCCCTCTGGCCTCTTGCAGGACTTAGAGATGTGGCATTGCAGCCCAGGCTGTTCTGGATCCGGAAGCAGAGATCTGAGGGCCCCCGCCCTTGTGTTTGAATTATTAAATGGCAGCAGGATTTTCTTTTATGGTACAGTTTGATTGGTGTTCTATAAGCTTTTTGTATGTTTATACATGTCTCTTTCTTATGTTGGGAAAGTTCCCTTCTATGATTTTGTTGAAAATATTTTCTGGGTCTTGAAGCTGGGACTCTTTACCTTCTTCTATTCCCATGATTATTAGGTTAGGTCTTTTTGTGGTATCCCACATTTCCTGGATGCTTTATGTCAGGACATTTTTAGATGTAACACTTTCTTTGACTGATTTATCAATTTCTTCCTTTATATCATCGATGCCTGAAGAGTCTTTCTTCTATGTCCTATAGGCTCTTGGTGTTGCAGGCATAATTTTTTCCTGTTCTCTTCCTTAGGTTTTGCATCTCCAGTATTATCTCAGTTTGTCTTTTCTTTATTGCTGCTTTTTGCACTTTCCGGTCTTGCACAATTTTATTTCTTTCCCCCACATATTTGATAATATTTTCTAGTATTTCCTTAAGAAATTTATTAATTTTCTCTGTAAAGGCCTCTATCATCTTTATATGATTGGATTTAAGATTCCTTTTGTTGTTCTTTGGCTGTGTTAGGATATCCCGGGTTTGCTATACCAGGGTAGCTGTGTTCTGAAGGTATCATATTGCCCTGGCTTTTGTTGATTGTGTTCTTTTGAGGGCCTTTAGCTGTCTGGATGGCTTTGGTCCATGGCTGTGCCTGTTTTAGTAGCTATTGAAGGGAGGTTAACCTTGATGGTCCAGGCATCTTATGGGTACCCTTTTGCTGTTTGTTTCTGTATCAGCAGGTCTGTATGCTTCAGGATCTGCTTGTCTGTATATTTCAGGGTTTTCAGGTCTGATGAAGTTGAGTGGAGAGGTGGAGGGAGAATGGAGGCCAGCTGGGAATTGCAGACAGCTCAGGGCAGCTGGAGCATCTTAGAGGGCTCTGCAAGCAGAGAAGACAGGTAGGAGAAGGGAAGCTTACTTGTATGGGTCAGGCTCCACATGTCTGACTAAAGTGGGAAATGGAGGTCCTCTGGGTATAGCTGACTGCTCAGAACATCTGAGGCCCATAAGACCTTTTAACATAATTGAATGAAAAAGAAATAATTATTTTAAAATCATAGTAGGAAAACAGTCCCAGTTTATGAATCTGTAAGGGTGGATATTCTGGGTTTTCAAGTCAATCAGCTATGCTATCGTTTGTATGTTTATCAATCATGTTGAAGAAAACACACAGTTTCCTCTGGGGATTGCTTTTTTAGAGAACCACTTGATTACAGATTTAATATACAGTAGAGTATTCACCTCTGGACTGCTGCTCTTTCCACAGGTGGATGTTTTTCTTTATGACATAGAAACAGAACCATAAATTCTTACATTTTGTTTTAGGGAGTTGGTCCATTCTGCTGCAAACTCATATTTCTATGCTGTATGATAGCTAGATCTCAAATGTGTATTTCATTCCTCACACCTAATTCATGCAAAGAGTCTCCTGCCCTGGGGACTGTTCTGCTTTTTAATGAATTCACTTTGATGACAACTGAGTGTGGCAGGTGCTTCGGGAAGCACACATCACACTTCATCCAAAGGGAGTTTAACTTTAAAATTCTCTCACATGTGTAATATGTCTACCCTTAATGTTTTAGCTGAAATGTCTAGATCTGTTCCATTTTTCATGCCTTTCCATCTGAATCATAATCTGCTAACTTATCATGGATCTCATTGTAGGACTTGTAGTGAAGAATACTTTAGGTTGAATTCACTAGAAAGTACACATTTGACCTTGCAGATGTTGAAAAGTAAATTTGTCTGGACTCACACTTTGTGTCAGTAAGATGAATTGCTGGCAGTGGAGAAGTAGTTGAGTGAGAGGACCCCTCTATAGTTTTAGATAAATACTGCAGGTCCTCTATCAATATCTATAAATCATATAAATACAGTATGAAGATACAGTTTTTTAAATGAAGACAGAAATCTTTATTCTGACATCCCAAGGGACTTCTAGACCAACATGTAAATATAAGCTTAGCATCTTTGCAATATTAGGATTACTCCATGACTGTGCAACTGTCCTTCCTACTGCTTAGAAATATTCTTTCTATTTGTTTCATTATAATTACATTATCGATTAAATATAAAGTCCTGGGAATGTTAACCCCCTCATCTGTGGCTGTGATAAATTAGCTCTGACGAATTTGAAACTTGGCCATTGGTTAATGAACACTATATTTTAAATAATAGTTGTCAATATATTTCCCTTTGAACAGCTACAATATTTTATTATCAAGACAAGATTATGAGATTAATGTAAGATATGAGGATATAAAGCATAGGAGAGCAGGAAGGAGGAGTATGTCTTCATGAGGCCTTATGACTTGCAAGTCAGAGGAAATTAAAACTGAATGACAAGGAGCTAGAGCTCCCACTCATCCTCCTTCTGAAGAGATCACTCTCCACGTGGTCCCACATGGTATGCAGAAATTTCATCTCTACATTTGGCACAACATCAGTATATCCATTATATGTGATACATTCCTCTGATCCGAGATTGAAGAAGGCATATGGAAGCAGTTGGTGGCCTCTTGGAACCTTTAAGCATAGTCTACAGAAACACAAGAGTTTTGAGAGTCCTGATGTACAGTATTTGTAAAAAATAACCTGCTGCTGGGGTGAGAAGGTTACAGGGCAGAAACTTTAGGAATTTAAGGCTAGAAGCTAATGCGCAGAGATTCACTGTCCAATGTTAGCATGGACAAGAAGGGGCTTGGTTCTCTGATTACTATATGATTCCAAATACAGAACACTCACCATTCCTACCTGATGTCCAGTAAATATTGATTAAGTGTAGGTATGAAGGAGGATGCTTGAGAGGAGTGAATGTATTTCAGAGGACATTATCAGAGGAGGCATCTCAGTGACCAGAAAAAGGGACTGGCATATTTTAAGACAAGAATTCATGCCACCACCAGAGTTTAAGCCCAGGGCAGGATGGTTTCTCAGTCTCACTATAAAACTCAGAGAAAAGAAATCTAATCCAGAATTACTATATAAAATAGTTATAAAAATGGCTGTAAATTAGTCTCAACTAGTTTTCTGCAATTTCTTGTCAATAGAATACAGACTTCAGAGAATAAGAAAGTGCCTATAGGAATGAATTGCACTGTGAAGCTAACTCAGTATAGTATCTTCCATCTTCTGCTTTCTTTCTTGCCATTTTTCTCTGTAAAGCATCTTGTCTAGAGTAATGCTACCTCTTCAGTTAGGGCCATATGGTTTTAATTCATGTTGTCATATAAATATATAACCTAGTGATTATCTCCTTGTCTCATTCAGAGTCACAAGTGTGATAATACCATTTGTATTTTATCTCATACCTCCAGTTATCCAGGTATTCCTTCATCCACTGCCTTTCTCTATTTCTCCCATTCAGAAAACATCCACCCACCTTTAAAATTTCAACTATGGCTAGATGGTTATGGTACACATCTTTGATCCCATTAATTGGGAGGCAGAAGCAGGCAGATTTTTTGAGTTTGAGGCTAGCCTGGTCTATGGAGTGAGTATCAGGAGAGCCAAGACTACACAGAGAAACCTTGTCTCAAAAAAAAATCAACCAACCAACTAATCAACCAACCAACTAACCAACCAATCAACCAATCAACCAACCAACCAACCAACCAACCAACCAACCAACCAACCAACCAACCAACTAACCAACCAACCAACAAAATAAATAAATAAAATTAAACTCTGATGCTACTTCATCTATAGATCTTTCACCCAAATCTGCCCTTAGTTTTGACACTTATTCCTTAGAAGTTGTGTGGACCTGTACCCCAAAATTCTGATGTTTCATTTCTCTTTCATATGCCAGTAATCAACATTTCAAGCAGTTAATTACCACAAGGGTTTTTTTTTCTGCTTTTGTTTTTGTTTATTGATTTGTATCTAAAGAATCCAGTATAGGACTGGAGAGATAGCTCAGTGGTTAAGAGAACTGATTGTTCTTTCAGAGGTCCTGAGTTCAATTCCCAGCAACCACATGGTGGCTCACAACCATCTGTAATGGCCTCCAGTATCCTCTTTCAGTGTGCCTGAAAAGAGCGACAGTATATTCACATAATTAAAGAAACAAACAAACATAAATAAATAAATAAATAAGTAAATCTGTTAAAAAAAAATGGTGTGCACCACCATGACGGTTTGTTAAAATAAAAAAAAAAAAAAAAAAAGAGTCCAGTATGGTATTTACCCTTAATATAACAAAATAATGTTTGCTTAGTAAGCTTTCTCTGTAGTTTCCATCAGTCTCAATTAGCAGAAATCTAAACAATAAGTGAAGTTTAATTTTTAGAGACAAAATTGGATAGAATTCCAGAAGAAAACTCTTAAGAAATCATGGAGTGCCTCAGAATTTTCTAGACATGTGATAACGAAAACTAAGTAGGGAAGTGAGACAGTTGGAAGCACGAGTAAAACTGTGTTACGTTTTCACTTTAGCCACTGGCTTGTGATCAGCCTTGGAAAAGGCAATGCATACAGTTGACTTCAATTTGCTCTTTCATTTAAAGGAAGTAATACCTATCTTTACCTGATAGAAATAAGTGAAGAGTATGTTTACACAGCTGGTTGCTCTTTGAAGATTGGCGAGCTAAGTTGTTTCTTAGGATAATGTCTTTTAAAGTGTCCCTTGCTCCCCTTTCATGTTATGTTCAAATTAGGAACAAGAAAACAAATCTTGGAAAAGGATTTTGAGACACTTATGGAGAGAACAAAATAAGGAATAAAATATCTTCCTATAACTATTGTTGCAATCATTGCTATGACAGGCTCTCAGTTTATCATGAAACTTGATTCTGTGAAGTAGTTATTAGCTAAATGTCAAGTGAAAGTTATTTAATTAAAATGCTGGCTTAGTTTAATCAAGCAATGAGAAGTTTAGATGTCTATTATTATTGCAGAATAAAGCTATTAGTGTTACTTTGTGTCTGTGCAATCTTTCTTGGCTGGAACAATTTCTGTATTCTTTATGCAGCCATGTTACACTGGAATAATTAACAAGGATTCTTTATGTTGGTAAAAATCACCCATTTCAATGCCTTGCATTTACTAGGACATTTATATCATACAAAGTGTCTATATAATTCTAATCTTATTTTTAAGATTGAGTTACATTTTAACGAATACCAGTGTACATAGTATTTTGTTTTAACAGGATGCTCTATTACAAGAAAAGATGCCTTTAAAAACAGAAAGCCAAATACATGCTATAGAAATTATGCTTAGTAATTGGCTTTGAATAAAAAATATTAAATATTCTGAAACTCCATTTGTTTTTGAGTAAAATTTAAATGCTTAAATCTTTGAATTTATGGTTATAATTGGAAAATAATTAGATATATTAGATTAATCACTTTTTTTTACAGAAATGGGTGACTGTGTTGGGAACTGGGATCAAATAATTGAATAAAGGGCCTGGCAAAACCTAAAGATATTGGTCTATCTTTATTTGGCCTACTGGACTCAAATTGTGTTTTTTTCTAATTGTTAACTGGGTGATATTAGGCTGGTTATTTAAAACATTCAACCTTCTGCTCTTCTATTTATTAAAGATGGGAAAGTATTTCCTTCACGGAGTGACATATATAAAATGCACATCATGAACAATGAAATGTTAAAAAAGAAAAATAAACAAACAAACAAGCAAAAAACCCCTGTTCTCTAACTCTGCCTCCAAATCTAAACTAAACCCCTTTGTCCCCAGGAAACTTAACATTGCCCTCATTCTGACTTGGCAGTAACTAACTTCTGACCGTGTGTGTGTGTGTGTGTGTGTGTGTGTGTGTGTGTGTGTATTCATCATTGACCATTGGACTTTTTGTTTGAGAGGGAGAGACCTGTCTGTGAACATTGATAAATTATGTAACTCCACTCTTCCCATTCTTGCAACTCTTTTCACAAACTTATGGGGCAAGTAGACCACCAGACAGAAGACCAGAAAAGTTGATGCAGGTTCAAAACCTCAGGACTTCTCATATTTGAGAACAGTGGGCATTAGAACCAACTCCTGGGCAGAATCTCTCTGTCCTGGAACACTAACCAGGGGACCTCATTGAAAGGGCCATGACAACCCAACCTGTTACTAGCAAAAAAACCTAGAGTTCTCCATGCTAATGACACACCTAGATAGGCCCCAGTGTTTAACCAATGATCTTTCCATCCTGGGCATCCCTTCCTGCGAAAGGCATTTCATCCCTGGTTCAACCTGAGTAAGAAGTTTGCATCACATCCTCCATACAGTAAAGCCATTTAGACCAGAAAAAACCATCTACTTCATCAAGTAAGTCTTTGGGGATTTGGGGAAACCTGTGTAGAAAAGAGCCACTCTGAAATTTCCCATAGAAGTCTTCTTTTCTAGCTTCTCCATACTTTCTACATTCACTCAGAATCAAACTGGATTCCACCCCTGTCCCAGACTCAGCCAGCCCTTTCCTGCCTGACCAGAAGGTAAATTCCAGGCTTGTAGACCCATGTTCCCAATTCCCCCTAGTCTCCAGTGATATCTGTGTACACAGGAGACTGAGAACCCCAGCATCAGTCTCAGTCTCCACTGTTCTCCCCCTGGGAGAATAGGTTTGCATCATTTTTGCTCCCTGAGAGCATATCCTTTTGCATATAGCATATTTAAGCATGTTTGTATGTGTGTGTGTGTATGACATATGTGTACCCACACACATGCACACATATATCATTGCTCATGTAATTCATAGTTTCTCAAACACTTCTGGAGCTTTAGATTTGTCAGGATCTGTTGACAGATGGTAATAACTTTTTCCTAAATAACATTTTCAATTTTTTCTCTAAAACAACTTTGTGATATACATTTTTAAAATTCCCAATCATTATGGCAAATTATTTTGACAATGATTCTACAGGTAATTTCTTTTTAATTTTCTACTTACTAGAAGTATTACAACATGTTGTGTACAAGCTACTCATGGAAATGAAATGGGTAGCTTTTTTTCTCTTGTTCTCTTTTTTATTGGTTATTTTATTACTTACATTTCACATGTTATCCCCTTCACCATTTCCCCTCCTCAAACCCCCTATCCTATCCTCCCTCCCTCCTGTTTTTATAAGGGTGCTACTCCCCTTCCACCTCACAGCCCTTGCATTCCCCTGCACTGGAGCATTGAGCTTCCACAGGACCCAGCGCCTCCTCGCATTGATGCCAGATAAGGCCATTCTCTGCTATATATGCAGCTGGAACCATGGGTTTCTCCATGTGTACTCTTTGGTTGGTGGTTTAGTCCCTGGAAGCTTTAGGTTTCTGGTTGGTTGATACTGTTGTTCTTCCTATGGGGTTGCAAACCCTTTCTGTTCTTTTAGTCCTTCCCCTAACTCCTCCATTGGGGGTCCCCATGGTTGGCTAAATCTGTATTGGTTAAATACCATATCTGTATTGGTTAGGCTCTGTCAGAGCCTCTCAAGGGACAGCTATAGCAGGCTCCTGTCAGCAAGCACTTCTTGGCATCTGCAATAGTGTCTCGGTTTGGTGTCTGCAGAAGAGATGGATCCCTAGGTGGGACAGTCTCTGGATGTCTTTTCCTTCAGTCTCTGCCCCACTATTTGTGCCTACATTTCCTTTAGACATAAACAATTCTGGGTTAATGTTTTTGAGATGGGTGGGTGGCCATATCCCTCACCTGGGGGCCATGTCTAACCACTGTATATGGTCTCTTCAGGTTCTATATCAACTCTTTTGGGTATTTCTTTCCTGTTGTAATGTCATCGCTGTTGGGTCCTGGGAATCTCATGCATCCCTGGCATCTGGATATTTCTAGTGACTAGACCCCATCCCTCCCCACCCATTGTTAAACACCTCTGTTCAGTTTCCCGCCCCTCTGTACTTCCCTCCCATCTATTCCCATACCTGATCCTACCTCCCCTTCCTCTCTCCCTCCAAGATTCCTCTCTCCTTCTACCTCTTGCAATTATTTTGTGCCCTCTTTTAAGCAGGACTGCAGGATCCCCAGTTTGGTCATCCTTCTTTTGGGCTTCATATGGTCCGTGAGTTGCATTGCGGATATTCCAAGTCTTTTGGCTAATTTCCATTTATCAGTGAGGACATTCCAGGTATGTTCTTTGGTGACTAAGTTACCTCACTGAGGATAATAAACACTAACCTACAGATTAGGAAAAGATCTTTACGAACCATACATCTAATACAGTGCTAATATCCAATATATACAAAGAACTCAAGAAGTTAAACTTCAGAGAACCAAATAACCCTATTAAAAATGGGGTACAGAGCCAAACAAAGAATTCTAAACTGAGGAAACTCAAGTGGCCACAAAGCACCTAAAGAAATGCTCAGCATTCTTACTTATCGGAAAATGTAAGTCAAAACTACTACCCTGAGATTCCACCTAACCCCAGTCATAATGGAGAAGATCATAAACTCAGGTGGCAGCAAAAGCTGGTGAGGATGTGGAGAAAGAGGAACACACCTCCATTGCTGGTAGAAATGCAAGCTGGTACAACCATTCTGGAAATTAGTCTGCTGGTTCCTCAGAAAATTGGAAATAATTTTACCTGAGGACCCAGCTATACCACTACTAAGCACATACCCAAAATATGCTCCAACATATAACAAGGACAACTACTCCACTTTGTTCATAGCAGCCTTATTTATAATAGCCAGAATCTGGAAATAATCCAGATGTCCCTCAACAGCGTAATGAGTACAGGAAATGTGGTACATTTTCACAATGGAATACTACTCAGCTATTGAAAACAATTACTTCATGAAATTCACATGAAAATGGAAAGGTAGTCTTTCAAATATCTTGGGCCATAGTGATGCTTAGAGGTGCTCTGTTTAATCAGCTTCAATAGTTCAGTTTAGAGGAAGCAGACACTGGAGGTATGCAGGAATATAACCAATGTGAAGTATCCAGAAGTAACACTTCAATCTAATGTTGTCAGCAACAATCATCATATGTGCATGTATGTATGTGTGTAGTAAAACATTTTCCCAGAACATTTATAACAGTAGAAATTAACAGTATTTTCTAAAAGAAAAGGTATTCAAAATAAGACAACTATTAGCTATGAACCTTTATCTTTGTCCAAATCTCATAAATGATATTTCCTAGTAGGAAGTCTGACATATTAGCTATGGAAGCCAATGAAAATCAGTTCGTGTGACCAGCAGATGGCTAGTTACAGTCACTGAACATAGCATGAATGTAGCTCTGTATCTGGCTTAGAAGGAATTAATGAAGAAACTTTCATTCACATCATTAAAGGTATTTACAACTTATTGGACATTCAGACATCAGTAGTTCAAGGTTAACTATAGAGTCAAGAGAGGAATAAGAAGGACACAGGTTATCATTGGACAATGAAAAGAGAAAGTTTCTTCAAATAAGAAAGATGAGGCTTTGACCTAACACACTCAGTGGGGTCAACTAATTCACGGAACATACTGTGTAAATGTATAGAGATAAGTCAAATAATGAGGATTTAAAGAATTAATTTGTTGAAAGACTTTTATATCTGTTAAAAGTAGTAAGAGGCAAAGCTAGAGGAGTATCACGGGAATTGGTTTTAAAATATTGGTCTATAGAGCTTAATTTTGAAGGACTGGTGAACCATTAAATGTTCCATGAATCAAGGATTGGGGAGAAATGTAAGTCAATGAAAATTATTGCATGAGTTAAGTGTACAGTTGTAGACAGAAGACAGAAAGCAAGGAGTATGAGAGAGATTAGGATGGTGGAGTTATATATACATGCATATAAGCACACAAATATTCTAATAAGTGAACAGAGAGTGATTTTTCCAGAATGTGGTTAAGTGAATTAGATGGATGTCAGGTTAAAGAAGATGGGAAACAGTGACTCAAAGGTGTAGCTAGTGAATGCAGAGACCTTAATGAAGCATTTTACAAATCCATCCATGCTACTCTGCCAGCACCTGCCATGGTATCTGCCTCACTCTAAGTGCTCAGTCAAGATTTGTAAAATGAATGCGAAAAATATACGTAAACTTGATAATCCACACATTTTTTTCTATCTGTGAAATTAGCTAAAACTACACTTTCTACATATGTGGAAACAACCATCTGTTTTACTAAGGGTAGAAACAAAACTATGTATGTTTGGCAGTTAAAAATGTACATCTAAATTTTTAAGCATCTATAGACATCATACATTTAATATAGTAAGGTCATATGAGTTAAATTTCCTTAGTTCTAATATTTGCTCTGCTTTAGGTAAGTTGGTAAATCTCTGTGTGCCTCAGTTTCTTTTCACCAAATTGGTAACTAAGAGCAGTAATGTTTATATATAAACACATATTAAATGTTTAAACTATGCCTTGGCATGCAGCATATAGTATATAGATGTCATGATTTTATTATTAGTAAGAATTCTGCTTACTCTGAAATCTATGTTGAAGAGTTGTGTGGTCTCTTTAAGATCTGCATATGCCTTTTGCCATGTGTTATGCTTCCTGTCTGTAACTCTGGGATTTGGGAAGCTGAGGCAGGAGCTTGAAGCTAACCAGGGACCCAAAATGAAACCCTGTATGAAAACAAAATCATTGCAATCAATTTTCAAATGCACTTATTGTGTTTCTATGTAATAGCACTAATTTTGCATCTCACCTTCACTGTCTCCATGTTGTCAGGAAGCTTAATATCTGGTCACTTGCTTGATTTAATTGTCATGGTAGAAGTTAGTCATTGGTGATTAGCCATCAAATTCCAAATTGGTATGTTTTGCAAATTGTATTCCAAAGACACTTTAATTCCTCTCAACAAAGAACAGGAAACTGAAATTAGAAAGATGAAGTAAATAACTTACTCAGGGGCTAAAGGGATGACTCAGCAATTAACAGTACTTGTGGCTTTCCTAAGGACCCAAATTTGATTCCCAGCAATCCAGTCAGGTGGCTTAAAACCCTCTGTAACTCTAATTCTAGGAATCAGACAGCATCTTTTATCCTCTTCAGACACACACACACCACACCATACCACAAACAAACAAATAAACAAAATATACAAAATCCTAAAGCAATATTACTTGAAGTGTCATAGCTAGGAAATCATTAAAGGAAAGGCTCTACATCTAAGTTCATGTGCTTTGTCAGCAGCAGTCTAAGCGTGTCCTAATGTGAAGTGATGTGAAGACTTGGTAGAGCTGGTAAGAAAATTATGGGTTTGGACTACATTCCTGATTCCTGGGGATTCCAGTTCAGGATTCTGATACATACTGCCTTTCTAAATCCTGATGACACAAAACCTGGATTCCTCTCTCTACTTTCTTTCTGAGGTTCTTCCCTTTGGCTTTAATGACCATTGTTGCCTTGGTTCTGATGCAACAACCACAACCATAAACCTTCCCTGAAACTGGAGAATTGCTTTTCAACAGGTCACTGTAGGCAGTCATAGCTGCCAACTTCCCATCAAAGCCTCATAAACCATTTTATGGGACCTATAAAAACACTGCAGGCTCCTGTTAGGGGAGAAGAGGAGAGCCATCAGACTCAGTTCATGTTAGTTTCAATTGCTTTGTTTCCATACATCAAGAGTTTTGGAAAGCCAAAGCAAGCGACAGCCAAATGATAATACATATTTCTGTTTCTTTCCTAAACTTTTCAATCCTGGTGATGCACAGTAGTGTTTGGTTAGTCTGGAAAGCAATTTGGGGTGTCACAAGGTTTTATGTTATGCACATATATATGGCATTGTAAAAGAATAAATAAAAGTTCCTCAAATTTGTTGGAAACCTTGTTTCTGGTTCAGGGATGAAAGAATTGGTGGCAAAGAGTTTTTTACAATAGATGTTGAGAGGAGACCCTTTCTAACAAATTTTCATTCTTTTCTAGTATAATTAAGCTCATTGATTTCTACAGTTCTGCTGTGGATTATTGTGGCTTTCAAAAGGAAAGATAATAACCTGTGAATTTAGGTCCAAAGATCTCCCTGTCATCCACGCTGCTCTCATCTAAATGCTTCTGATACTGATTCATTGTCTCTGTGTTCTTAGGAAGAATCAACTAGTTTAAACTAAATAGACTTGGAAGTTTTTATGGTTTGAGTGTGAAATGTGCTTTCAAAGGGATCGTGTGTGGAAGGCTTGGCCTTAGCTGGTATTGCTGTTGAGAGATGATTGGATCATGAGATTGATAACTCCATTAAGGGATTAATTGACTGATGAATACATAGTTACTGATTAGAAGAGCTGAGCAGTAGGTATATGTCTTCAAAGGGAATATCCTGTTTCCCTCTCTCTTACTCTCTCCCCTTTTTCCTCCCTCTCTCCATTCTTCCCAACCTGTTTAAACTCCTCTTGTTCATCATAAGCTGATTTATTTCCTACCCTGAGTTTTCCACCATGATGCGTGGTTTATCTCATACAAATGGTCCCAGAAGCATCAGAGACCATGTAATTATGACCTGAAGTTGTAAGTCAATGTACATTATTCCTGATTTAGGGTGTATCAGTATTATATCATAATAATAAAAGTTGATGAACATTTGGGCTAATATTGCTATTTCTGTCCTTGTAGGTGTCTCAAGTACTGCTAATTATTATACTAAGTTGTCTTTGTTCTCAAATTTGCATAATTGGATTGTAGTAGAAAGTTGGCTCTATCACAACCACCTAGATGCAACTGATTTCTTGACTATCTCATGATTAGCTCTTGTTAATGCGGTGGTCTGGGGTGGCAGCCTAGTTGGAAGCATCATCTTAGAAGCAATCATTTCCTATAATGTGGCCTGTTATAATTATCTACATTTGAAGCATGGATGTAAGGAAGGTCAGTAGGGTAAAAGTGTTCCCACCAGTGCTTCGGTGGTGGTGTTGGGACAGCTGCCAATGAACTATCACTACTTCACAGCCTCCTTCCACTTCCTATCTGTCTAGCTTGGTTATCTACACCCAACTCTGAGTCCTCTGATTCATGTCCCTCTATTCTTCACCATGTCCTATTTACTCTCAGTCTTCCTTTTAATCTCAGCCTATGCTCTCACTGTAACACATATGAGCTACTGGCAGTTTTCACCATGGGCTCTTCCCTTTACCACCAACAGAGAGCTTGCTCTTGCTGCAGAACTGTGGGCCAGAAATAACCTTTCCTCCCTAGAGGTGCTTCTTGGCAGGGATTTGTTCACAGAAATCAAAAAAGTAACCAACACAGTGATGAAGATAGAAAGTGAATGAACAGAGAAGTAATTCAAAAGGCTTTTTGTCAAAGGAAGACATTTTGGGGGTATAAAAAAATGCACAGACCATATGTCTGGGCCAGTGTAGCCTTTTGCATTAAACCATTATGTCAGGTATGGAAAATCACTGGCTTGCTAGACAGCTTTACTTTCCTTCTGAATAGGAATTCAATCACAAAGCTGCTCCTGTATTACTACTGCTAAGCCTACATATTAGTTTATGTATAGTTTGATGTCTTCTAGTCAACACCATACTTATGAGACTTACTGATACTATTAACATATTTATTCCTTCACATACTACTAAGGTTCCATTGAATAAAAATATATATATATTTTAATTCTGTGGATGGGTTTTTAGAAAAACGGAGAGAAGGGCTCTTAATAGTATGTAAAATATTATAGATTGTTATTGAGTATCAATAGTATGTTTTCATGATTTTGAAATGATAAAATGTTACATCTGTACATTTGTTAGATGTCTCTAAAAGGATTTTTGTTTGTTTGTTTTTGTTTTTCAAGACAGGGTTTCTCTGTGTAGCCCTGGCTGTCCTGGAACTCACTCTGTAGACCAGGCTGGCCTTGAACTCAGAAATCTGCCTGCCTCTGCCTCCCAAGTGCTGGGATTATAGGTGTGTGCCACCACCGCCTGGCTTCTCTAAAAGTATTTTTATTCCTTTTAAATATTATTCATTCCTCATAACAGACTAATGAAATTGAGACAAGTCCTAATGAGAAATTTAAAAATCCATTTTCATAGAACCATTGAATTAACTTACCATTAGGAGAACTTTTGAAGTCATTCTCAGAATTTTCATTTCTTTAGTATTATCAATAAATTGGTGACTTGTTTCAATTTAATAACCTTGAAGTAAAATAAATGTATGTCTTGAAGAAGCTAGTTAGAGATTTATAAAGTTGTAATTTTTAAGATGTTATCCTTTATTAACCTTAAACACAGTTCCTACAACTTTACTCTAGGGTACTAGTTATTTTCTTAAATAATATTGATTCTAGTTTAATTCTGCTGCTCCTGAGGATGTTGGAAGTGTTAGAAAATAGTTATTGTTGCCTCTGGAAAAAATCCATTTTCCTGTCTTTTCTGGTATTGGCAATTGTTCTTTGACTCTCCAATATATTATGTAAACCTGACTCTGAAACACTGTAACTTGTTGCCATCCATTTTGAATTCTGGTGCTTACTAGTTTGATTTTTTAAAAGGAAAATGGAAAACCAGACTTAAAATAATTAACATTTATTTTGTATGTGAAAAAGTATATATCTTGAACCTTTTTTATTTCATTCTTTGTCTAAAACTTTTAATATTCAATTCAGATATATTTGGAATAATTTTAAAACTCATTAAGTAAAGTAGCACTCAAAACTGAAAAACCTACCCCTATAAGAATAAACAATCTAATGTACAATACAACCCAACTAATTTCTCTTATATCCAACATGTTTTTTTTCATAAATATTGACTGTCTTAGTAGTTTTTAAAGAACTTGGCAGAAGTTCAATATATAATCAGGTAGTCCTCTAAGTCACAAAGATCCACCAGCCTCTACCTCCTAAGTTCTGGAATCAAACTCATACACCACCAAGCTTGGCTATCTTAGTTATTTTTATTAATACATTTTTATCCTGTGTTATGCCAGATATGGTGAACTGAACTTTTACCTCATCATTAAACACTTAAAATATTTATAACCAAATGTCATATGAATAATTCAGTTACTACTATCAGAGAACATCAAGTTAATGACCAAGATGTCTGTATAAACTACAAGTATAATAAAAATGTGATAATAATAGTGAAGAGGGTGATCCTATACACACTTGTAAAAAGAGTATTCAGCATATATCAGAGACTTTAATATCATGGAATGTGTACAAGATTTCTTTAGAGACTGACACTGGGAGGATATGTAGCATGTAGGATTCAGGGGGTGCTAGTGAATAGAATTTGGAGAAATTTTAATAGGCTTCTGAAGACTAGATCAGAGAAAGAACCATGAGCTCAACTGAATCAGTAAAATGTTTATATAAGCCACTGGCTTGATCATTCAGGATATGTACGACAGACACAACACATGGTTGCAATAGCCAATCTCAGAATTGTGTATTTATCTTTAATATATTAATTTAGGAAGATTAAATGAGCAGTATTTTTGTAACCAATATATAGTTAACCTTCAATGGTCACATCACTTTTGAACTTTCCCTCTTTCTGGATTTCTCCTATATGTCAACTTCAGACTTCAAATATTTAGTTAATTTTACGAGTGTTTGTGGGATTTACTATCTTTAAAACCAAGTGCGACATAATGTTACTTCATATTAATAATGCTGTCTGAGCTTGGTTTCTGATCCTTTTTGGCATATAAAGATAATCTTCTAGAAGTGCCACCAGACCTTCACAGCTGTTCTGTGCTAAGGAACTCCAGTCTAACAATAACCATGTTCTTGTATTGCCATCGGGCATCAGGCCTTTTCTTGTGTTCAACATTGATTTGGATCTATAAAATTAACTATGCCAAGTTTGTCACCAAATCTTCAGAGCTCAGGAAGGAGGACGGAGCTGAAGTTATTTTTGTAGGAGCTGAACTTTTTATTAATATTGGAAACTGGCCACAGTGAGGCAAGGCAGGATGGAAGGAAAGTGGATCCATGCCTCTTTCAGTTTGAAGTGACATTAACTCTCCTGCTATACACTCCACTTCAAAGCCCTAAGTGTGTATAGTGCTGGGCTCCCTGACAGAACAGAGCTGGATAGAGGAAGAGCAATTGAATGATGTCTTTCCTCCAAAAATATTCCCAGCTGTTTGCCTGAGCAGACTCATTTATCCACTGTTTGTTGGCAACCTTCAAACCTAGCTCTTTAATGTCAGTCAAATTGTCCAGGTGATAAGCTCAGACTTGACCCTGTGCCTGCTTTTTTAGTTTGCTTGGTTGGCTGGGATCCTCTGCTTCAGCTCAGCAGGCTGCAACTGAAGTGAAGGGGAGACCTTGTCTTCCAGAATTTTGAATTGGGAATTACCTTCAGCTTTCAAAACGGTTCACCCTATCTGCTTGTCAGACTGTCGGTGCATGAAACAAGAGAACCTTGCATTACCAACTCACTCTTTGATAAAGACCTGCTTGTTTTGCACTTTTCTTTTATTGATCTTATTGCCTTGTGCTGCGTGTTGAGCTCCGTGTGCCCATAAAGACAGTGAAACCTTAATTTCCATTCCTGAGTGTTGGTTGTAGCCTTTACTATCTGAACGTCTCTGGATTGAAAGTAAGGTGTGTATAGTTGCATTTAATGATCATAAACTCACAGCAGATAAGCGTTATGATCTGGATCTATTGTACATGTCTTTATGGAAAAAGGAAATTTAGCCATAGACATTCACATGGCAGGGACTCCATGCAAAGTTTAGAAGGAATATGTCCTGCCAACATTTTGATCTTTGATTTCCAGACATGATAAGTATGACACAATAAACATTTTTTTTTTTAGCCACTTGGTTTATAGTAGTTGATTACGGCAGCCTTAAACTAAGTCATCTAGTTTCCTCATATAACTCATGTCAGAATGTTTCCTGAGGGTAAGTTGACATATTGTATCTGCACACAGTCGAGGCTTTTTTTCTACATTGCTCTGCCCTGAGCTCTTCAATTACAGCTGCTTATTCTAGTCAAATCACAGACTGATACTCATACTCAGTAGCAACTAGCTGTTCCAGAAGCCATCAGTAAGCCACAATAGTCCATGCCAGGCTAGACGGATTATGTTAAAGAGACTTTTGGCATAGTCTTAAAATTGTGTCCTGCTCGCAAACTGGTGCTATAAATGATTTTTTTTTTGTAGCCAGGTTCTGTTATATTACCTTCAAGCCAGGAATCATATCCTGTAATAGCAAAAGGGACTATAGAACCATAAAGGTAATTTAAGATGAGGTTAACCAAACCTCTATTTATAGGGAGTCAGATTATATGTAGCCTTACTATCTTCCAACCTCTCTTAACTTCTATATTCAATAAACATACTTGAATATTTGTCATTTGCTGTAGAAGGTGCAAAACTAAATTTGTGAATAGTAAGCTCATCTAAATGCTCAATTTAATAATTATTGAAGATAAGTACAATGTTTATTTATTTGTCATTTACTACTAATTAAATTCTGTGGCATTTATTTTTTCAAAGAATGTACCATTGTAAGGAATGCTTTTCAGTTTTCAGGGATTTTGTGTGAATCCTTAAAGAGAGATGAGATAATTATCATGAAATAAAATGCGATTTCAAAATAGTTACATGCTACTGTATTTGATAGGTCCATAAGAATAGAATATACATAAACACACATACACACACACACACACACACACAAAGGTGCCAGGAAAGAGTGTGTGTGGGGGGTGAGGGTGGGAGTAGTGGTGGGGGTGAGCACTGATGAAAGCAGTAGAGCTTATGAAGTCTTTCTTTCTAAAAGTAACAGACCCAGATTTGTGATCATGGCTCTGGTCAACGCTGAGTTAAATATATTTAAGGGTCTTAATTCCTTAAAATGTCATAAGTGAAAATAAAATTCTACATGGGTATAGAACTGAAAATATTCAAGTTAGGAAATTATGCAAACTGGCATTGGAAACTCTTGTCCTTGCACATAAAAAACTATTTTGTTTTAATAATCCTCCACCAAATTTTAACCATTCTACTATCAATATAAAGAGTCCGAGAATTAAATTCGTATATAACTAAAATATAAATGCAGTGCAAGGCATGGATTATCTTGAAGCAGGTTTTCCCATGAGCCTGTGAACTTAAAACAGCTTAACTTTTATCCAAATAACACTTTGGGTACGCATTTGAAATTGTGTCTAGCCACAAATCTCGTACCATAAATTACTTTTATGCTCAGGACTCTTATATTACCTCTAACCTATGAAACAAAACCTATAGTATCAGAAAAGCTGTTAGATCCATTAAGATAATTTACAAAGATGGTAACCACACCACTATTTGGAGGAAGTGGGGTTACAATCTTCCAAACCTGTGAAACAAGGCTATGGGGTGTCTTCTCATTCTAAAAGGGAGAAACAGGCAAGTCAGAGGTTGCTGGCATTAAGTGAGTGAGACCAAATAATGTCAAACCTGCAGAGTAGTCTTCTGTCGTATCACATCACACTTCCTGGGTACATTGAAATGGGATTTGAGAAACTCAAGGCCCAAACTCTCATTGTTTGATAGAAATAGCCAGTACAGGTATGTTCATGGTTTGCAGTCCTATGCCTGCATCCATCCCAGTATAAAACTACTAACTGCTATCCTGTGTGTCTGTGTTTGTGGTGGTGATGGTGGAAACCTCACCTTTATAACCCAGTAAACTGATACAAGTTGTGTCTAAACCCCAAGGCTGTCTGCTGTATCCTTTGAAGACTAGGCAGAATATGAATTGCTTCAAAAACTCATGTACTCACTGCATTTACACAGATAGCAGCATATGGTACAGTCCAGCTTTACAGACTGTGCCTTATGGGGGAGTAGTCAGAGCTGGATCATGGGGTGCTTTGAGAAACCCCTGGAATTTCCAGGAAGCACTGCACTGGAATGCAGGGAGCAGACACTAAATCTGGTGAGGAGCAAATAAACTAAGGTCCTGCGGTGCATCTCTGGAAACCTTGGTTTCAAGACCTCTTTTTTTTTTTTTTAAATTAAGTATTTTTTTAATTTACATTTCAAATGTTATCCCTTTTCCTGGTTTCCCCTGCCAAAATACTCTATCCTATCCCCCTCCCTGTGCTCACCAACCCACCCACTCCTGCTTCCCTGTCCTGGCATTCACCTATACTGGGGCATTGAGCCTTTTTAGGACCAAGGGCCTCTCCTTCCTTAGATGTTCAACAAGGCTATCCTCTGCTACATATGCAGCCGGAGCCATAGGTTCTTCCATGTAGAACACTAATTAGATGTTCAGAACCAAATGGTCAGTCCTGAAAACATACATACAAGTAATGTTATACATCCTGAACATGTTATATTTAGCAGTATGTATATCACGTGCAATAACAATTAGTTTAAAAAGAAGTCATGAACTTGAAGAAGAGTAGAGAGGCATATGGAAGGGACTGGAAGGAGGAAAGGAAAGGCAGATGTTATCAATGAATTATAATCTCAAAACATTTTTAAAAGACTTTGCCCTGGACCCATGGTCCAAGAGGCAGCCTTTAACTTCTCTGAATTGCTTTAGCCATCATTCTCAGTTTTCCTTGCAGATCATGTCACTTTTGTCTGTTCTTTCAAATTTGGCCATACTCTTCATTTTCTTCTCTAAGCAAACCTTTTGTTTGTTTCTTTCTTTGAATTGCCAGGCCCAGAACTCTCCAGATCTTTGTTCCTATTAACTTTTAGCAATAAATTGATCTTAAAATCATTTCCTCCATTGCATTTTACCACATACAGTGAAAGGAGGCCGTGCATCACTTTCAGTGTTTTGCTGCATACACTTTTTTTTTCAGCCACATATCTCCAATTTGGCTCTTATAGTCTTCTGTCTGATAAAGTTCATGGACCAGGAAGCATTTCAGCAGAGACCTGAAATCCCTGTGATATCCCTGGAAATGAGGGTCTTCTCTATCAGCATTTAAGGCTTTCTTCTTTATTTCAAGCTCAGATCTCATCAGAATAGTTTTTTATTGCAGCTAATCTTTCTGGCATTTTGATCATTATCTTTAGGGCTTAAGAAATTTCTTAAAAAATTCATAATGTCTCTATGCCTTTCCCCTTTGGACTCCTACCAGAGTTGTGCTCAATGAGATATGCCTGTTTCTTCCTACAACTGTATAGTATATGCTTCTAAATTCTTCTAGCCTCTACTTATCTTATTTTCAGCTAGCCCATACTGGGTTAATTTGTAGTGTGCTCTGAACCAAAGAAACTCTCCAAATCTCTATGTTGCTACTTGAAATGCTTCATCTCTTTTTTAGTGAATTGATATCAATAAATTTAGACTGATCTTATTTTGGGTTCATTACATCATGATACCACACAGTGTCTCCTTCCATGCCTGTTCTCTAGATTTTTGTCCATATAGATTGGAAAGGGGAGAAACTCCAAAGTGTAATATATCTCTTCATGGGAAAGACTCAGTACCTCACATTTAGATTGCGTGAACTTCCCTCTTAGTTTTAAATCTACAAGTAATGAGGGATGGAAGTAATAATTATACAGGAGAATCAGTGTTGTACTTCATGTTAGCTCTGTAGGTGAGGTCACTGGTGTGCCCTTAAGCAGAACAGGATTAAACTGCTCAAATTGATTATTGGAAATCAATACAATTGTGGGTAATAGATCTCATAGACTTATCTTCACTCTTTTATTAATGCAGTGGAGAGATGAATTTTGTTTGAGTGGGAAGTTGATTTAATGGCAAATAACAGAATTTAGGGTCACAATGTCTCTGCTTTCGAAAGGGATTTCTTATATATTCTGTTTGCAAATTACATTATTATCTTCTTTCTTAGTGTCCTTACATCAATAGTAAACACCTAGGGAAGCTGGATGATTCAATTTGTTCTTCTTGTTGTTGTCCATCAGTCACTTATAGAGTGAAATTCTTCATGGTTAACAGTATTTTCATCTCTATATTTACAGGGTATAGGACTTTCCTTCTGGGAGCAAATAGAATTCCTTATGTGATATTTAAACTGGGAGTTGAAATACAAGCTGTCACATACTATCAATTTGAAATAAATAATTTCAAACAAAGTTATATATGTATATTTATGTTGATGAGAATTATTACCATTAAATATTTATCTTGTGCATAATAATATGAAGAAGTGGAAAGTAATTATTTAGTTCTGGTTGCCACTAGTCCCAATGGTGTGTATAGTTATGGATATAACATTGTCCTTGATGATTATATTATCTTTTATAAAGTCAGATGAATTGGCATAGATAATCATCAGTTTTCCTAAAAGATTTAATACTTTATCTCAAAAAAGTAGTCCAATTAGTAAAAGATGCTAACAATGCTCACATCCCAGGCTTAATCTGGCTGGATAATTGCCTGTGGCTCTTGTTGAGGTAAGGCTAATCCATTTCTAACAATGTGAGTTCTGGAAGAAAATGATAGGGGCATTTATACTAAATATATTCCATGGGTCATACACCCACCGACTGACCTAATTTTGTCATTTTTTCAAGTCCAGAACATAAGTTCTGGACTTATGTTTCATAGTTCAGTGGCCTTCCTTGTATGTCGGGGTGCTGTTTTGGGTCTCATATGCAGGCAAATATGATGCTTCTAAGCTACAACCACAGTTCTGCAAAATTTAAAAGAAACATTTTGTGTCATTTTACTTCTGACTAAAGATCAAATTTTCATGCCAAATGTACCCACTTCTGGAGACTGAGGCTTTGATCGCATGTAATTGTAATTGTCACAATGGTAGAGTCTAAAAGATATGTCTTCACCTCCTAAACTGATGAGTTACCTCCCTTGATGTGCTTTAATCTGAACAAAGTCTTCATGTATGCAGTTAAGTTGAAAATTTCAACATGAGGTCATATTGGATTTAGAGTAGCCCCAAAACTGAATAGTATATGTCTTTAGTACAGGCAAAAGTGGTAGATAGAGACTAAAGGAGGTCATATAAAGATGGAGATGAAACAGCATTAGAAAGCACTAAGCATAAAGACTTTAGAAAATGAAGGAGTGAAGGATGGTTTCCTCCTTATTGCCTTTGGAGAAAACTTATCTCTGAAAACACTTATTTCAGATGTCTGTTATCTACAGCTATGACTGAATTGGTTTCTATTGTTTTTAAAACTTTTGCTTTATTGCTTAATAGTAACATATGTGCATATAATATGTTTTGACCAAATTTCCCCTTATTCTCTCCCCTCATTATTTTTCCATTCCATGTTCTTGACTTGTTTATTTAAAAGCACTGAGTTCATTCTGCACTGCCAGAACGTGCAGGGTATCTGGCCATCTACGTTTGCATGGATAGAACTTCAGGGGCTGCATTCCAGAAAAAAATGACTCTCCCTTCCATAGCAGCCATCAGTTGCCAATAGCTTATTGCCTAGGGTGGTATTGATTGTAAAGAGAAAATGGAAACTATACACACACACACACACACACACACAAATCATAGAAATCTTTGAATGTGAGAATGAATCTAAAACAAAAGTTGGCACAGAGAAGAGTATGATCTGAATTGCAGCTATTTTTACTAGTGCATTTCAATAAAATGGAAATGTTTTTATTAAATTTTATTTATTGTATGTTTCCCTTGTTTCCCTAAGAAGATGTTTCTCTCTCTCTCTCTCTCTCTCTCTCTCTCTCTCTCTCTCTCTCTGATGTCTCTTTTTTCCAGTACATTTTTTATTCGATATATTTTTTATTTACATTTCAAATGATTTCCCCTTTTCTAGCCCCCAAGATGTTTCTTATAAGCAACTTTACTCTAGAAGACTCTATACATAGTTATACATAGTAATACTCTCTCAGGTGCCTTTGTTAGTTTTCTTTTTTTTTTTTTTAAAGATGTACAACTATGTTTTGATGAGGTGTTTGATGATGTTCGTGTTTGATTAAACTACAATTATCCTTGAGCTTCTCTGACATAGTAATATTCACACAACTAAGAAAAGTCCAACGTTTAGCAGTGAGTAGAGAGAGCTGGCACAAGAAATGTAGAAGCACTTATATCCGCGATTCACTTCTGCATAATAATTTCAGAAAACCTCAGGACTTAAAGTAGCACATGTTCAAGTTTTAAAGATACTTTAGGTGAGAATTATCTATACAGATCTCCTTGATTCTCTGCTTCTGGCACTGTCCTAACCCAGCACCAAGGATCTCTCTAGAATAGAGGCTTATATGAAGATCAAACAGCAATGGGATTTGTTTTTAAATTCATGTATATGGCTGTGTGCAAAATCATGTTCTATTTTCTTTCTTTTACTCTTCTGGTATTAATTCTATTTTTTATTTTTATTGGATATTTTCTGATTTGCATTTCAAATATTGTTCCCTTTTCAGGTCCACCCTCATGAAACATTCCTCCCATCCCCTTCCATCTCCCCTGCCTCTATGAGGGTGCTCCCCTATCTGCCCAACTACTCCAACCTTCCGACCCTGGTATTCCCCTACACTGTGGCATTTAATCCTCTCAGGCTGAAGGGCCACTTCTCCCACTGTTGGTCAACAAGGCCATCTTCTGCCACACATGTGGCTGGAGCCATGGGTCGGTCCCTCCATATGTGCTATTTGGTTGGTGGTCCAGTTTCCAGGAGCTCTGGGGGTCTGGCCTGTTGACACTGTTGCTCCCTCCATGGGGTTACAACATCCTCACCTCCTTTCGTCCCTTCTCCAACTCCGCCACTGGACACTGACACTCAGTTTAATGGTTGGCAGTGAGTATCTGCCTCTGTATTTGTCAGGCTCTGGCAGAGCCTCTCAGAAGACAGTCATATCAGGCCCTTCAGCAAGCACTTCCTGGCATCCACAGTAACATCTGCATTTTGTATGGGCTGGATCCCCAGGTGGGGCAGTCTCTGGATGACCTTTCCTTCAGTCTCTGTTCCATACTTTCTCTCCATATTTTCTTCTGTGAGTATTTTGTTTTCCCTTTTAAGAAGCACTGAAGCATCCACACTTTGATCTTCTTCTTGAGCTTCATATGGTCTGTGAATTGTATCTTGAATATTCTGAGATTTTGGGCTAATAAACACTTATCAGTGAGTGCATACCATGCATGTTTTTTTGAGATTAGATTACCCCATTCTGGATGATATTTTTTGAGTTCCATCCACTTGCCTAATAATTTTATGAAGTCATCATTTTTAATAGCTGAGTAGTTTTCCATGGTGTAAATGTACCACAGTTTCTGTATCCATTCCTTCATTGAGGGATATCTGGCTTCTTTCCAGCTTCTGGCTATTATAAATAAGGCTGCTATGAACATAGTGGAGCATGTGTCCTTGTTAAATGTTGGAACATCTTTTGGGTATATGCCCAGGATTGGTATAGCTGGGTCCTCAGATAGTATTATGTCCAATTTTCTGAGGAACCACCAGACTGATTTCCATAGTACCAGCTTGCCATCCCACCAGCAGTGGAAGAATGTTCCCCTTTCTCTACATCCTCAGCAGCATCTGTTGCACCTGAATTTTTTTTGTAAAGTTTTTATTAGATATTTTCTTTATTTACATTTCAAATGTTAATGAAACCCAACAACTCCCTATCCCTTCTACTCTTCAACTGCTTCTATGAGGGTGCTCCCCCAACCACCCACCCACTACAGCTTCCCTGCCATGGCATTCCACTACACTGGTCAAAGAGGCTTCACAGGACCAAGGGCCTCTCCTCCCATTGATATCCAACAAGGCCATCCTCTGTTACATATGCAGCTGGAGCAATAGATTACAACATGTGTACTCTTTGGTTGGTGGTTTAGTCCCTGGGAGCTCTGGGGGTTCAGGTTGGATGATATTGTTGTTCCTCCTTTGGGGCTGCAACACCCCTGGAATCCTTCAGTTCTTTCTTTAACTCCTCTATTGGGGACCCCATGCTCACTCTAATAGTTGGCTGTGAGCATTTGCGTCTGTATTTGTCAGGCTCTGGCAGAGCCTCTCAGGAGACAGCCATATTGGGCTTTTGTCAGCAAGCACTTCTTGCAGTCCACAATAGTGTCTGGGTTTGGCAGCTGTATATGGAATGGATCCCTAGATGGGGCATTCTCTGGATGGCCTTTCCTTTCCTTCAGACTTTGCTCTACAATTTGTCTTTGTATCTCCTCCCATAGGTATTTTGTTTTCCATTATAAAAAGGACCAAAGTATCCATACTAAAATCAAATATTAGGTGACAGCAGGATGCTGGTCAGGATGTGGAGAAAGGAACACTCCTCCATTGTTGGTGGGATTGAAAGCTGGTACAACCACTCTGGAAATCAGCCTGGCGGTTGCTCAGAAAATTGGACATAGTACTACCTGAGAACCCAACTATACTACTCCTGGGCACAAAATATACTCTAACATGTAATAAGGACACCTGCTCCACTATGTTCTTAGTAGCCATATCTATAATAGCCAGAAGCTGGAAAGAACCCAGACATCCCTCAACAGAGGAATAAATACAGAAAATGTGGTACATTTACACCATGGAATACTACTAAGCTATTAAAAGCAATGACTTCATGAAATTCTTAAGTAAACGGATGGAACTGGAAAATATCATCCTGAGTGAGGGAACCCTCACTCAATATGTACACTGTATGTACACACTGATAAGTGGATATTAGTCCAAAAGTTCAGAATACCCAAGATACAATTCACAGACCACATGAAGCTCAAGAAGGAAGGCCAAAGTCACTTGAGTTTTTGGTCTTCACCATTCTGACTGGTGTGAGGTGGAATCTCTGGATCATTTCGATTTGTGAACCTGAGGTTCTACCTTTGTCTTTTTTTAAAGTCAGAGTTTCCAAATGGTTATTATCTGTAGAACCTCCATCCTCCATTTCCTGCCCACTTGACTATTCCCAGTGTAGCCAGTTCCTTTATGGAAGCAAGCCAAGAGGCAGATAAATTGTAAAGTTGGAAATTAGAATCTTTATAATTTAGATTCAGGGTTTTATTTTTATCCATTCTCTCTCTCTCTCTCTCTCTCTCGTGTGTGTGTGTGTGTGTGCGCGCATGTATGTAGAGACTGAAGGGAAATACATGGAAATATGGGGGAGTTACTGGAAAAAAAGCTAGTGAAACTGATTTTTGAGAAATCTACTGTAATTTCTTATTTTTCTGTAATTCAGTTGTTTTGTTGATAATGTGTAATCAAGGACCACAACTTCCTCCTCTCTAGTAACTATAAACTGAAACTGCTTTCTTATAGAAATTTCCCTTCAAAATTAGCTTATTGTCCTCCTCTTCATTCAGATCTGGAGAACAAACTCCCTTCCTCACTCATCAGTATATAAAAGATGTGCCGAGTTCCTTTACTGCTGGTATGTTCCATCAGGAGCTCATGGGTCACTCCATCTTAGTCTTTCTCTATGTGAATCCATCTTGCTGTCATTCCCTCATTGTCCCAATTAGGTTAAGTCCAAAGCCATAAACTCTTGCAAGAAATTCTGTATTTCCTACTTACTATTGTGCTGTGGACTGATCAAACTGTTCAAAAATATTTCTAATAGTCTCTGAACTGCACTGTTACAATAAAAAGTTTGTGCCCATTAATTTTTACAGTTGTTGAATCTAAAAAGATAACCATCCAGACAAATTATAGCATTGACACCGAAAGAGGTTGTATCGGCAAGAAATGAAGTTAATGAACCTTTCCCTCTCATTATTTCCAGGCGAGGTCTTAAAGAATACTAAATAACAAAAAACAAAAAACAGGAAACTCCATTATTTTAGGGATTTCTCTGTGTACTATGTGGAAGCATCATCTGTCAATAAATATCTGATGGTCAATAAACTGAGGCAGGATTAGAACGTGGGATGTCCTGCAGAGAGAGAGGATTCTGGGAAATAGAGACAGCATAATTTACAACCTAAATTCAGAGATCTGTCCTATGAAACTGAGGAGAGGTAACCAGCCAAGTGGCAGACATAGAATAGTATAATTTTATTATTTTCAGAATGTTATCTAACTAAAATCATAAATGTGTACTTTTTCCTGTTTGTGAGAAATATGACCCCAAAATTCCCTTTTTGTTTTTTTTGTTTTTTGATAGCTCATTTGTTTATAGCATTGAATATTATTCTTTTTGTTGTTATCTTTTGTTGTTTTGAGTATATCCATTCTCTTACTGAAAGATACATGGTTGCTACTAGAAAGGCAATTATGAGTATACACACTGCAGTTATCTTTGCATATATTTCTATGCCAGCAAAAGCTTTCTAGTCATTTGAGTAAAGAGTTTATATATTTCTGATTCAAGATACAACCATTTTCTCTCTCTCTCTCTCTCTCTCTCTCTCTCTCTCTCTCTCTCTCTCTCTCCTCTCTCTCCCTCTCTCATGTTTCCCCTCCATCCTCTCCTCCCATTTCCTCCCAGTCACCTCCCTTCTTGTCTACATCCTCCTCCATTTCACTTTAAAAAAGAGCAGGCATCTAATGGATATCAATCAAACATGGCATATCAAGTTTAAATAATACTAGTTACCTCCCCTCATATTAAGGCTGTAAGAGGCAATCCAGTTGGAGGAAAAAGATCCCAAAAGCAGCCAGAAAGTTAGAGATAACCCTTGCTCCCATTGTTAAGAGTCCCACAAGACGAGTGGAGACAGGGCAGCGGCGGCAGCAGCAGCAACAGCGGCTGGTCCAGAGGAAGGGCCATCAGCAGTAGAACCAAGCGGACAGGGTCCAGGCAGACCCGGCGCCCACGACCACTGGCCATCGCTGGCCAGCCAGGCTGCAAGCAGCAGCGGATTTACGGTGCCTTTCATCACACAGAAGCCACATCAGAACTCTGCCTCCCACCAGTCAGTTACCAGGGCTCCATATTGGTTCTCGGTCGCCAGAGAAATCAGACTGAGGTACGCAAATATAACCCAAGACCAACATCGCGGGGGTCTAAGCCCGACGGGCGTTGGCCTGCACCCAGGCCCTGGGCTGATCGGGGGTCCACCGGGGTGCAAACCCGGCCAGGAGGTTTTTTTCCTCCCGGGCCAGCGCGCACACCACCACCATTTTGCCTAAGGGAAGCCAGGGAGACCTAGCAGGCAAAACCAAACCAGCTAACAGGCATAGCCCAAGGCGGACATAGCAGGGGTCTCAGACGGTCAGGCCCTGGACTGCCCCCAGGCCCAGGACTGCTCAGTGGGCCATCTGTGTGCCGACCCGGCCAGGAGGTTGTTTATCGGGGCCGTTTGCGTACCACCGCCATTTTGCCTACGGGAAGCCAGAGAGACCTAGCAGGCAAAACCAAACCGGCTAACAGGCATAGCCCGAGGCGGACATAGCAGGGGTCTCAGACGGTCAGGCCCTGGACTGCCCCCAGGTCCTGGGCTGCTCGGTGGGCCATCTGTGTGCCGACCCAGCCAGGAGCTTGTTTGCCCGGGCCAGCGCGCACCACCGCCATTTTGCCTACGGGAAGCCAGAGAGACTAGCAGACAAAACCAAACCAGCTAACAGGCATAGCCCAAGGCGGACATAGCAGGGGTCACAGACGGTCAGGCCCTGGACTGCCCCCAGGCCCTGGGCTGCTCGGTGGGCCATCTGTGTGCCGACCCGGCCAGGAGGTTGTTTATCCGGGCCAGTTTGTGCACCACCGCCATTTTGCCTACGGGAAGCCAGAGAGACCTAGCAGGCAAAACCAAACCAGCTAACAGGCATAGCCCAAGGCGGACATAGCAGGGGTCTCAGACGGTCAGGCCCTGGACTGCCCCCAGGCCCTGGGCTGCTCGGTGGGCCATCTGTGTGCTGACCCAGCCAGGAGGTTGTTAGCCCAGCAGACTCTCCCAGCACTCTCAGGGAACTCACGCACGCCACCATCCTAGCCACCTGACACACCCAATTAACACCCACAGCTGAGGGGAACTTTGCACCGACATTGGCCTGCCAGGCTTTTGCCTAGACTCAGGGCCTGAGCAGCTAGGCTAGCCTTGTGTGCACCAACCCGGTTGGGAGTTCTGCTGTCCAGATCAGCCTGGGCGGCAGCACCACATCTCCAAGTCCTGCAAGTGGCTAGCTGGGTTTCTGGGCGGCCAGCTGGGAGAAGTCAGTGTGCTCCAGTGAATCCAGCGGGCCCCAGCGGGAGCCTTCGGATGCCTGCTTTGGGATCTGAACAGCCTGGGCAGCAGCACCCTGTCTACAAGCAGTGCAGGAGGTAAGCTGTGCACCAGAGGCCAACTGGGAAGGGGCAGCTTGCACTGGTGAGTCCAGCACTGACAAGACAAACTAACACCAGTGAGAACTAGATGGCAAAAGGCAAACGCAGGAACGTCACTAACAGAAATCAAGGCAATATGGCAACATCTGAACCCAATTCTCCTCTACCAACATGTCCTGGATACCCCATCACACCAGTAAAACAAGATTTGGATTTAAAATCACTGGTCATGATGCTGGTACAGGAACACATGAAGGACATACTTAAAGAAATTCAGGAGAAAATGGATCAAAAGTTAGAAGCCCTTGCAAGGGAAACAAAAAAATCATTGAAAGAAATCCAGGAGAATACAAAAGCCAACAAGGAGGAAATGCAAAAAACACTTAAAGAAATACAGGAGAACTTTGGTCAACAGGCTGAGGTCATGAAAGACGAAACACAAAAATCTCTTAAAGAAATACAGGAGAACTTTGGTCAACAGGCTGAGCTCATGAAAGAGGAAACACAAAAATCTCTTAAAGAATTACAGGAAAACACAAACATGCAAGTGAAGGAGCTAAGCAAAACCATCCAGGATCTAAAATCGGAAGTAGAAACAACTAAGAAAACTCAAAGGGAGACAACTTTGGAGATAGAAAGCCTTGGGAAGAAATCAGGGGACAGAGATGCAAATATCAACAACAGAATACAAGAGATAGAAGAAAGAATCTCAGATGCTGAAGATTCCATAGAAACCATGGACTCAACAGTTAAAGAAAATGCAAAATGCAAAAAGCTTGTAACCCAAAATATCCAGGAAATCCAGGACACAATGAGAAGACCACACCTAAGGATTATAGGCATAGATGAGAGTGAAGATTTACAACTTAAAGGGCCAGCAAATATCTTCAATAAAATTATGGAAGAAAACTTCCCTAACCTAAAGAGAGAGATGCCCATGAATATACAAGAAGCCTACAGAACTCCAAACAGACTGGACCAGAACAGAAATACTTCCCGTCACATAATAATCAAAACACCAAATGTTCTAAACAAAGAAAGAATACTAAAGGCAGTAAGAGAAAAAGGCCAAGTAACATATAAAGGAAGACCTATCAGAATCACAGCAGACTTTTCACCTGAGACTATGAAGGCTAGAAGGTCCTGGTCAGATCTCATGCAGACTCTAAGAGAACACAAATGCCAACCAAAACTACTATATCCAGCAAAACTCTCAATCACCATAGATGGAGAAACTAAGATATTTCATGACAAAACCAAGTTTACCCAATATCTATCCACAAACCCGGCCCTAAAAAGGATAATAGGAGGACAACACCAATACAAGGAGGGAAACTTCACCCTGGAAAAAGCAAGATAGTAACCTTTCATCAAACCCAAAAGAAGTTAAGCACTCAAATTTAAAAAATAACGTCAAAAATGATAGGAAGTAACAATCACTATTCCTTAATATCTCTTAACATCAATGGACTTAATGCCCCAATAAAAAGACACAGACTAACTGAATGGATACGTAAACAGGACCCTATATTTTGCTGCTTACAGGAAACACACCTCAGGGTCAAAGACAAACACTACCTTAGAGTAAAGGGGTGGAAGACAATTTTACAAGCAAATGGTCTCAGGAAACAAGCTGGAGTAGCCATTTTAATATCAGATAAAATTGACTTTCAACCCAAAGCCATCAAAAGAGACCCTGAGGGACACTTCTTGCTGGTCAAAGGAAAAATACAACAAGAAGAACTGTCAATCCTGAACATCTATGCCCCAAACGCAAGGGCACCCTCTTTCGTAAAAGAAACTTTATTAAAACTAAAAACACACATTGCACCTAACACAATAATTGCGGGTGACTTCAACACTGCACTTTCCTCAATGGACCGATCAGGAAAACAGAAACTAAACAGGGACACAATGAAACTAATTGAAGCTTTGGACCAATTAGATTTAACAGATATATATAGAACATTCTATCCTAAAACAAAAGAATATACCTTTTTCTCAGCACCTCATGGTACCTTCTCCAAAATCGACCATATAATTGGTCACAAGGCAGACCTCAACAAATATAAGAAGATAGAACTAATCCCATGCCTCCTATCTGATCACTATGGAGTAAAAGTGGTCTTCAATAGCAACAGAAACAACAGAAAGCCCACATACACGTGGAAACTGAACAATACTCTACTCAATGATACCTTGGTCAAGGAAGAAATAAAGAAAGAAATTAAAGACTTTTTAGAACACAATGAAAATGAAAACACAACATACCCAAATCTATGGGACACAATGAAAGCAGTGCTAAGAGGAAAACTCATAGCCCTGAGTGCCTCCAAAAAGAAAATGGAGAGATCATACATTACCAGCTTAATGACACACCTGAAAGCCCTGGAACAAAAAGAAGCTATTTCGCCCAGGAGGAGTAGAAGGCAGGAAATCATCAAACTCAGGGCCGAAATCAATCAAGTAGAAACAACGAGAACCATACAAAAAATCAACAAAACCAGGAGCTGGTTCTTTGAGAAAATCAACAAGATAGATAAATCCTTAGCCAGACTGACCAAAGGGCACAGAGAAAGTATCCAAATTAACAAACGTAGAAATGAAAAGGGAGATATAACAACGGAAACTGAGGAAATCCAAAAAATCATCAGATCCTACTACAAGAGCCTGTACTCAACACAACTGGAGAATCTGGAGGAAATGGACAATTTCCTTGACAGATACCAAATACCAAAATTAAATCAGGACCAACTAGACCATCTAAACAGTCCCATAATGCCTAAAGAAATAGAAGGAGTCATAGAAAGTCTTCCAACCAAAAAAAGCACAGGACCAGATGGCTTCAGTGCAGAATTCTACCAGACCTTCAAAGAAGAGTTAACACCAATACTCTTCAAACTATTCCACAAAATAGAAACATAAGGAACACTACCCAATTCCTTCTACGAAGCCACAATTACGCTGATACCAAAGCCACAAAAAGATCCAACAAAGAAAGAGAACTTCAGACCAATTTCCCTTATGAACATCGATGCAAAAATACTCAATAAAATTCTTGCCAACCAAATCCAAGAACACATCAAAACGATCATCCACCATGATCAAGTAGGCTTTATCCCGGGAATGCAGGGTTGGTTCAATATACGGAAATCCATCAATATAATCCACTACATAAACAAACTCAAAGAACAAAACCACATGGTCATTTCATTGGATGCTGAAAAAGCATTTGACAATTCAGCATCCCTTCATGCTTAAAGTCTTGGAGAGAACAGGAATTCAAGGCCCAAACCTAAACATAGTAAAAGCAATATACAGCAAACCGGTAGCTAGCATCAAACTAAATGGAGAGAAACTTGAAGCAATCCCACTGAAATCAGGGACCAGACAAGGCTGCCCCCTTTCTCCTTATCTTTTCAATATTGTACTTGAGGTACTAGCTCGGGCAATTCGACAACATAAGGAGGTCAAAGAGATACAAATTGGAAAGGAAGAAGTCAAACTATCATTATTTGCAGACGATATGATCGTCTACCTAAGTGACTCAAAGAACTCCACTAGAGAGCTCCTACAGCTGATAAACAACTTCAGCAAAGTGGCAGGTTATAAAATCAACTCAAGCAAATCAGTGGCCTTCCTATACTCAAAGGATAAGCAGGCTGAGAAAGAAATTAGGGAAATGACCCCCTTCACAATAGACACAAACAGTATAAAGTATCTTGGGGTGACTCTTACCAAACATGTGAAAGATCTGTACGACAAGAACTTCAAGACTCTGAAGAAGGAAATGGAAGAAGACCTCAAAAAATGGGAAAACCTCCCATGCTCATGGATCGGTAGAATCAATATAGTTAAAATGGCCATTTTGCCTAAAGCACTATACAGATTCAATGCAATACCCATCAAAATCCCAACTCAATTCTTCACAGAGTTAGAAAGAGCAATTATCAAATTCATCTGGAACAACAAAAAACCCAGGATAGCTAAAACTATTCTCAGCAACAAAAGAAAATCTGGGGGAATCAGTATCCCTGACCTCAAGCAATACTACAGAGCAATAGTGTTAAAAACTGCATGGTATTGGTACAGTGACAGACAGGAGGATCAATGGAACAGGATTGAAGATCCAGAAATGAACCCACACACCTATGGCCACTTGATCCTCGACAAAGAGGCTGAAAACATCCAATGGAAAAAAGATAGCCTTTTCAACAAATGGTGCTGGTTCAACTGGAGGTCAGCATGCAGAAGAATGCGAATTGATCCATCCTTGACTCCTTGTACTAAGCTCAAATCCAAATGGATCAAGGACCTCCACATAAAGCCAGACACTCTGAAGCTAATAGAAAAGAAACTGGGGAAGACCCTTGAGGACATCGGTCCAGGGAGAAAGTTTCTGAACAGAACGCCAATAGCGTATGCTCTAAGAGCAAGAATTGACAAATGGGACCTCATAAAATTACAAAATTTCTGTAAGGCAAAGGACACCATGAAGAGGACAAATCGGCAACCAACAAATTGGGAAAAGATCTTCACCAATCCTACATCAGATAGAGGGCTAATATCCAATTTATATAAAGAACTCAAGAAGTTAGACTCCAGAAAACCAAACAACCCTATTAAAAAATGGGGTACAGAGTTAAACAAAGAATTCTCACCTGAAGAACTTCGGATGGCGGAGAAGCATCTTAAAAAATGCTCAACTTCATTAGTCATTAGGGAAATGCAAATCAAAACAACCCTAAGATTTCATCTTACACCAGTCAGAATGGCTAAGATTAAAAATTCAGGAGACAGCAGGTGTTGGAGAGGGTGTGGAGAAAGAGGAACACTCCTCCACTGCTGGTGGGGTTGCAAATTGGTACAACCACTCTGGAAATCAGTCTGGCGGTTCCTCCGAATACTGGGCACCTCACTTCCAGAAGATCCTTCTATACCACTCCTGGGCATATACCCAGAAGACTCCCCACCATGTAATAAGGATACATGTTCTACTATGTTCATAGCAGCCCTATTTATAATTGCCAGATGCTGGAAAGAACCCAGGTATCCCTCAACAGAAGAGTGGATGCAAAAAATGTGGTATATCTACACAATGGAGTACTATTCAGCCATTAGAAACAATGAATTCATGAAATTCTTAGGCAAATGGATGGAGCTAGAGAATATCATACTCAGTGAGGTAACCCAGACTCAAAAGGTGAATCATAGTATGCACTCACTAATAAGTGGATATTAACCTAGAAAACTGGAATACCCAAAACATAATCCACACATCAAATGAGGTACAAGAAGAAAGGAGGAGTGGCCCCTGGTTCTGGAAAGACTCAGTGAAACATATTCAGCAAAACCAGAACGGGGAAGTGGGAAGGGGTGGATGGGAGGACAGGGGAAGAGAAGGGGGCTTACGGGACTTTCGGGGAGTGGGGGGGCTAGAAAGGGGGAAATCATTTGAAATGTAAATAAATTATATCGAATAAAAAAAAATTAAAAAAAAAAGAGTCCCACAAGAAAACCAAGTTATATAACCATAACATATATGGTTATTTAAAGACCTAGGTCAGACCCATGCAGGGTCCCTGATTGGTCTATGGGAAGTCCTGTGATCCCAGGTTAGTTGATTCTGTAAGTTATACTCATGAAGTAGAGAGTCTAGGATAATTGTCATCAAAGAGGATTCATCTGGCAACTAATGGGCACAGTTGTGAAGACCCACAGCCAACATTAGGCAAAGCTTGGGGAATTCAGCAGCAGAGGGGAGAAAAGATTTATGTAATACTATTTTGCATTACTACCTTGAAAGAATGACAGTTTCTGGTACCCAGAACGTTTATGAGAATTGTTAATGTTTTGGATTTTGTCATTTTTATTAGAATTGTCATAGATTCTAATTCTTGCTTAAGTTGAAATTCTTGATGACACAAGATCTAGCTTCTTGTACATTCATTGATAACTGACATTTTTTTTTTTGCTGAAATAGAGAATTTATTTTTTTTCATTTTTATTTTTATTTATTTATATTTTTTTATTTACATTGCAAATGATTTCCCCTTTTCTGGGTCCCCACTCCCCGCAAGTCCCATAAGCCCTCTTCCGTCCCCCTGTTCTTCCATCTACCCCTTCCCACTTCCCTGTTCTGGAATTCCCCTATACTCTTGCACTGAGTCTTTCCAGAACCAGGGCCCACTCCTCCATTCCTTTTGGACATCATTTAATGTGTGGATTATGTCCTGGGTATTCAAAGTTTCTAGGCTAATATCCACTTATCAGTGAGTGCATACCATGATTGATCTTTTGAGACTGGGTTACCTCACTTAGTATGATGTTCTCCAGCTCCATCCATTTGTCTAAGAATTTCATGAATTCATTGTTTCTAATGGCTGAATAGTACTCCATTGTGTAAATATACCACATTTTTGTATCCATTCCTCCGTTGAAGGACATCTAGGTTCTTTCCAGCTTCTGGCTATTACAAATAGGGCTGCTATGAACATAGTGTAGCATGTGTCCTTATTGCATGCTGAAGATCAAGAATTGACAAATGGGACCTCATAAAACTACAAAGTTTCAGTAAGGCAAAGGACACCGTCAAAAGGACAAAACGTCAACCAACAGACTGGGAAAGAATCTTCACCAACCCTAAATCCGACAGAGGGCTAATATCTAATATATACAAAGAACTCAAGAAAGTAGAACCCAGAGATCCAAATAACCCCATTAAAAAGTGGGGTACGGAGCTAAACAAAGAATTTTCACATGAAGAACATCGGAGAGCTGAGAAACACCTTAAGAAATGTTCAACATCATTAATCATTAGGGAAATGCAAATCAAAACAACCCTGAGATTTCACCTCACACCAGTCAGAATGGCTAAGGTCAAAAACTCAGGAGACAGCAGGTGTTGGCGAGGATGTGGAGAAAGAGGAACACTCCTCCACTGCTGGTGGGATTGCAAGATGGTGCAACCACTTTGGAAATCAGTCTGGCGGTTCCCCAGAAAACTGGGCATGTCACTTCCTGAGGACCCTGTTATACCACTACTGGGCATATATCCAGAGGATTCTTCAGATAACTGACATTTTTTGATGACTTGTCTAAGACTTTTTCCTTTCATTTTACTAGTTAGTTAAGAAATACAGGTAAAGCACTTTTGTCATCTTTATGCCTCTTCAGCATTTCCCCCAGATCTGTCCTTCCCTTCCCAACCCACCAAATTTTCTGTTCTTTTTTTCCTCTTTGAAAAACACTAAATCCAACTTCTGCTTCCCATTATACTCTTGGATGTGTGGCCTGTCAATCTGGACAGGGGCTATATTTTTTAAGAAAGCTGACTTTTAGTCCCCTACCAGATAGCAATTGCCCAAGGCTCCTTAGCTAGGGCTGGGACTTCATGGTCATATCCCATGTCTAACTGGAATTTTCTCTGACTTGAGATTACACAAGTTTTTGCATGCTATCTCAATTTTGTGGATTCATACATACAACTGCCCTGATGTACCACAAGGCACTTTCTTTGTAGTATCCACCATATCTGATCTTACAGTTCTTTTGTCACTTCTTTTACAATGATCTTTGAGGTGTGGCACAAAAGAGGTTTAATTCAAATGTTTTGTTTAAGTATATACATTCCACAGTCCATTATTCTCTGCACCTTGACCAGTTTTGTATTTCTGTGGTAATTGTTACATACTGCCAAAAGAGGGCTCACAGATGGATAATGGTTGGCCAATGTGCCAATCTATCCTTATAATAGTAAGTCATATGGACTTAGTTTAATACTATGTCCATTTAGCAGAATAATAGTATTAGGTTTACCCTATGGCTTATGACTTGTCTAGATACAAGTTTATGAGTCTTATGACTAATTTTTCAATATTTTAATCTATGCTAATAGCTTATCTTCAGTTTTGTTAGGATATATTTCAGAGTATATAATTCTTTCCATGGACCAAATCTTTGATGTTATGTTGCAAATTATGACTAAATCTGAGGGCATGTAGATTTTTAAATGTCACCTTCTATTAAACATATTTTGAACTTTATATTTAAGTCTATGGCCCATTTGAATTCGTAAGTGGGTTTTTAAAAAGATACAAAGTTTTGTCCAAGTTGTGTTTTTTGAATGTGGGTGTAAAGTTTTTCTGGTAGAATCCATTAGAAGGAATATATGCTCTGTATTGTTCTGGTTTGCATCCTTTGTCAAATATACACTGACTATTTGCATGTTTCTCTCTCAATGTATTCTATTATGCTCTTAATCCATTTTTCTACTAATTCCATACTTTTCTGATTACTCCAACTTTTCAGTAAGTTTCAAAGTCAGGTACTGTCAGTTTTTCCAACTTCTTCAATATTGTTTTTGTTACCCTGGCTTTTTGTATCTTCATGTAAAACTTAGAACTATTTTTTTCTGTGTAAACAGAATTCATAAAACATGTTCTACTTTTTAAAGGTAGACTAAACCTATTATGATGGCAGCATATTACAAATTCTTTATTTTAATTCCTTGAGAATGATTACTCTTTTAGATTGCTATATTAGTCCGGGTAAGTAACAATGACAGGTATAACAAATTATACCAAATATTTAGTGAATTCAATAAATTTCTTGCTTATATCATACTTATCATACTAATTAGCAGGGGAGTATTACTTTATAAATCATCCATTGACTCATGTTTTTTACAATAGTATTCTAAGCCCCTAAGGTCTTTACTTAATTCTTTTCATGTTTTATAAACAATTTCCCATGAAAACTTATGCACACAGTTTTGAGGGCTAGGCATCATAATTGTAGATACCATCTCAGTCTGTGATTCATCATTTAGGACTTGTTCCTAAAGGCCCAGTTCTCTATCAAAAAGAAGGAAAGTATAGTAATGGGTCAACATTTGCAACTTGTAACACAAACTTTGAGTGTTTAGGGGCTGACTTTTGGGACAAAGTTGATATATTGAGCCACGTAGATCAAATGGAAGGGGTTATTTAGAAAAAATACAAAGATAGTTATAGATCAAATAGAAGAGGTTATTAAAAACTGTAAAGACTACATTAGGCTGAAAATATAACTTGAGAGTAGTCTATGAATTCTTCAAAGCTTTATAAAGAGTTTGAATGAACTATTAACTATTAAGAACTAGGATGGGTCCTAGTTTGTAAAACTAGAGTACTATTGTTAGTAAAGGTAGTTTGTTTGCTGATTTCTCTATTATGTTATTGTTGGAGGTACATGGTTTGAATTGTTAAAAGTTTGAGCTAAAACATGTAATCTTAACTTTGACCTTTGGGACTATGATGCCATTTGTGACTACAGAAAGGAAAGAGAGAGGACAGGATTAGGACAAAGAAAAGCAGGATTGTCAGTAAGGGAGAAAGAAGAAGGAAGTCCAAATAAAAGCATTTTTTGAAAGGTTGTGTTCAGTGATGGATAGAGAAATGATGTGTAGGGTTACCTTACTGATCACATCCGGCCAAACATAGGGGCTCAGTTTTACTTCCAGTATTTGGGAAGCAGAAGAAGATGGATATTTCTGATTTCCAAACTGGCCTGGTGTACAAAGCAAGTGCCAGCACAGCTGGGACTACATTAAAAAACTGTCAAGGGGAGACAAAGACAGGGAGACACACAGAAAGAAAGAAAGAAAGAAAGAAAGAAAGAAAGAAAGAAAGAAAGAAAGAAAGAAAGAAAGAAAGAAAGAAAGAAAGAAAGAAAGAGATAGGGAGACAGTGAAAGGCAGAGAAAGAAAGAGAAAGAGGGAGGAAGAGAGAGGGGGAGAGGGAGGGAGGGAGAAAGAGAGAGGGGGGGAGGGAAAGAGAGAGAGGAGGGAGAGGAGAATATTTTATCTAGGAAAAATGTGCTTTTATCAAATCTGATATATAAGAACATTCTGGAAAAATAAAGGAATATTTTGTCAACATTAGATAGAGAATATATTATTCAGTTAAGGAAAATTAAAGCAAATCTCTGTGCCCAGTACCTAAAATATTCTTTAAAACTTGTTGTTTGACTAATAGAAAGCATTTGTGTTGGAAGCATGGCAACTGACACCACTTTTCTTCATAGCACCAATACTTTGTGAACACCACATTTTACTGCAAAAGGACGAAAGTAATTGCTGTGCCTACAATGCAACTTTTAGGGGGAAAACAAGATGAGGCTCTCAATGCTGAGTTCTCCAGCTTGAAAGCTGAGGCTCCCAAGCTGGATTTGTTGGAAGATGGAAATGACTGTCACATTTTTATGTTTAGAAGAATAAATGGGAAATGTGTTGTATGACAAATACATATCCAGGAGTTACTCTGTGGAGGAAAATGGCAATGGCTGCTAAGCACATCCTTATTTGGGGCATAATCAGAATTTGACAATTTCCATAGTTACTTAGTATGAACATTCTATTTTCTGACTTTTAAGTGGACATTTATAAAAAGATTTTATGTTTTTGGTAGAGAGAAAATATGAAGAATATGTTGCCATTTGGAATGTGTCTAATGAATTGAAAAACCACATTTGTCTCTCCAGTTCTTCCTCTGTTTAAAGGAAGAGACCACACTATTGAGTCTTAGGTATATTATTAAATATAATCTGAGGTACGTCTTTTGTTTCTTTCTTGCAATGAACATTACTGTCTTCCTTCATTCTTCCTAGACTCTAAAGATATATGTATTTTGAGGGATAAGACATATTGCATCTCATCCCTTAAAATATACTCTTCTTGTAAAATGTTATTAGTGCTCCATGCATATGGAAAATTCTTTGAGGTAGAGGGGAAGTATGGAAAATATCTTATCTCTGTTTCCTATACAACACAGCCAAAGTTAATGTTATAGTTATGGGTCCATTGCTTTCTGGTTTATACATTTTCCTATCCCTGCTTTCCATTGACCAACACAGCCCCAGTGAGGCTGCAAACATCTCTTCAAACAGGGGAATTGGTCCAAGATGTGATAGGTATTCTTGAAGCTGTCATCTTTCTTGCTTTTCTTCATTGGTTTCATGAAACCTTTAATTCCTTGTTTTTCTGTCTTTCTGCCAATGTCTAAGTACAACCAGATCTCTTGGCATAATAATCAACATCTGAATACACAGTACACATGCCACCCCCATACGTACATGAGTACCTCCATTCTTTCTGTTCCACACCTTGTTAGAGCCTTAAGTGTGCTGTGCTCCAAGACCTATCATTAAGAATCTGCTCTGTTGACTTTGTAGCCTACATAAGAAAGACATATATGTAGTTGGTGGCCATCTCAAGATAATTACTGAACAAAAAAATAAAATGTCATTAATGGTTATGATACAAATTGTATAAGTATAACTGTATTCCATCATATAAAACATCCAGTCATGACACTAGTTGGATGTACACCTTTAACAGAGGTTGAGGGATGTTGTTGTTCCTTTTGTATAGTCTTAGCAATTCACTGTGCAAGTTCTCAATACATTTTAGTATTCTTTGGCATTAGCTTGAATTTAAAACAGACTCTACTTTCTTAGAAGACATTGTATCTTGCCCTGTAAAATATCAGCATCTTTAATATTGCACAACACATCCATGTCAGAATAGTCTCCTGTGGCCAACCATGTCTTACACAGATTCCATCACAGGCCCTTTGCTTGATTTCCATGCTACTTTAGTCACATCACCACAGAATCGCAAGTACTCAGCCTTCTCAACGCTAGTGACTTCTGAGGAATAATTTGGCCCTTCTTTTGCATAGCTAAGTAACATTTACACTATTATTTTATCAAATAAAACCTACATCTCTATCATACATAGTCACCAATAATCTAACTAAGCATGAGTTGCAAAATTACCATTTTAATTCTTTCATATCTCTGACATCACTGAATTCATTTTCCTTTCTCTTTGGCCTACCATTCTCTCATTGACCTTACATCCCTTTCACAGATCTTTTCTTCCTGGCCTACAATCTTTAAGGTAGGATATCTTCTAGATTTCCTATTGATATTTTTTATGGGTCAGTGGAAAGAAAGACAGTCTTTAAAATCTGTGTTTATTTTTTATCATGAAATATCATAGTTCATCCTAATATACTTTATAATTATTCATGTGGTTGCCATAACTTATTTTATTTTTTTAATTATGCCTTAGCTCTATGACTATTGCTCTTGCTCTAAGGTACCTCATTACACTCATCATTTTTTTTTTGTGATTTCATGTTCCTATACATTTATGATGTGAAGTCTACACTCCATATGCTCAGATAGCATAAGTTTCTTTAGGATTTAGCCATTAATGATGCAATGTGAAGGCTCCCTTCTCTTGCTAGTATTGTGTGTGTCCCCCCTGTTATATTAAGCAACACATGGAGCTTGTGCTATAAAGCATTTAAGTAATTTTGTATTCAAGGAACAGGTTCTTACCAAGAATATATATGTATTATATATATTATATAATATATACTAAAAGTATATATATATATATATATATAATAGAATAATGTATAATAGATAAATACTATAGCACTATAATAGAAAGTGACACTTTCTAGTTATAACAATTTTAATGATGCAGTTATAGCAAGGAGAGTAAATATGCCCACCATTTCTTTCCTTCCTCAAACATTTCCATTCTCAGAATTAGGAAGCATGGTTCATCAACATTTTAAAGCATAGTTTGTCTGTTCTTCATGAAATTACTTGTGTTAACATCATAATTCTATGTATCTCCATTTATAAAACTAAACAGACTATAATGCTATATAGCATTGTATATGATTCTGCATTTATGCTCTTGTTTAGTATTATTTTACTTTGCGTCATATTTCCCCTGTAAGAGTGCCTCTATATATATTGCAGACTGTACATTTTTCTTTCATGATGTAGTTCAAATATAAACTTTAGCTGGAAGAATTCCTCTTAATTGTTCACCTAGAGGATAAGTTCTGTGTCATGGTATTGCTATATATTCTTTCCTCATAGCCCTTATTGCAATATAATGTAATTATGTGCTATTTATACCCTCCAGGAGACTGTGAACTCCTTAACTCATTTAGTAATTTTCATGCACATAGTGGACACATATTAAATACTTGAATGAATTAAGTTCTGAAGGTATTCAACATACTTTCCAAAATCTTGATTTTCACTTAATAGAATGTCTAGGACTGGAAAGCAGAGGGGTGTTTTTGGCAAGAGAAATTGAAACTCAAACTTAAGACCAACATGTTTGGGTAATTTGATTAAACAGAAGGGAAAGACTCTGAACTCAGTAATTCATGAGACTATTTGTCTCTTTCTCTTTTTTATTTTCTTCAATGTTCCCTTTTGCCATATGGAAAATTCATCTTAAAAAAGTGTTAAATATTCAACTATATGAAGGATCTCAAACAAAATGCTCTGATAAATTATGGTAAGCTTTCTGAGACTTGTTGTATCCATGATTTTTCAGTTTCCATACTGAAAGTTTAGCCAACAAAACCAAAAATAGGCATTGCATTAAAATGCTTATAGATAGTAAGGAAAACAATCACCAGAATGAAAAAAACAACTTCTCCACGGGGTAAATACATTTGCAAAGCCTAAAGCTGTTAGTGGTTCAAGGTCCTCTAATGTAGTACCAAAATCAAATTCAAATCAAAAATAGCTGAAGGATGTCATTTTAAATTTCTTTAAAGAAGACACACAAGTGGGCAACAGGAACACAAAAAACCTGGGAACATCACTGTCCATTAAGGAAATGAAAATGAATACCATGAGGTACTATTACTTCACATCTATTGTTTGTAAGACTATTAACAAAACTGAAATATAGTGAGATGTGAACTTGTAAATACTCTCTGGTAAAATATAAAATGGTATTATCTATACAAGAAATGGTAGATAACATCCTTGAAACACTAAATATACAGGTCTGGTCACATCAAGCAATCACTGTTGAGCAATATGTCTTTGGGAGTATTAAAGGTCATGGCCAGTAAGTAATCTTTACATTTTTATGTTCATTTAAATATACATAAGCATCAACATATTGATATAAATTCAGTTTTTATCTACAGGTCATTAAATATAGCATAATATAGAATGCTAGTTTTCATGATGTCTTCCTTCAAGGATTATTTTGCCCCTTTGCCATCTCCTGTATGAGTTTTTAACCTCCTTACAGAAAATATATATGTGAGATCTAGTTGGTTCCTGTCTCTTTGACTCTGATATAACTCTGGATTGTTGGACGTTCTCCTTCCTAACTTTGTTTCATTCTATTGTTGAAGACAAAGTACATAATATTAATTTTAATGGATTATAGATTTCAAAATAATTCTATTTCTCCTGGAATTAATATGAAGAACAATAGTTTTCTATTGCTCCGGTATTTTTAGTTTTAATGTAAAAGTAACCCAGACTTGTAAGTGCATAACCGATAAAATGAGTGAGTATCTCTAAAAGTAACATTTAGAGCAGAGCCAACATTTGGCATCTCTAGGCTACATTAAATAGAGAATTGATTGGGGCTACACATTAAATCCATAAATGTTAACCAAAGCTGATGAGCCACAATAGAATCACTATATAATTGTTCATTACATTGTCCATACAGATAAGAAAAAATATCTCTCACATAAGAACCCTAATGTTGTGGTGCCATGTTTGGAGAGTCTTTAAAAATCATAAACAATCCCCCAGTTTGTGATCACTAACAAGGAAAATGAAAACATAAAAAAAGAAAATATCTAAGCTATAAATCTGCAATGATTTTCTCAAATTTTCTTGTTATAAAAAGAAAAGACGACAACATCAACACCATGAATAACTGACATTATATTAGAGAAACTGCATCATATCGGGTTTTGTGGTAAAAGTTATGATTCACAGTGAGCTCTCAAGGTGCTCATCAAAATCTTTTGCTTTAATGTTATTTTATTGGGCTGTATTCGTACTTGAAGAGAGTTGCTCGCTGATGTTGGAGCTGTCGAAATTCAGTGTCATGCATGAGACTGAACTGAGGGATAGTTATCTCTAGGATGATGAGATTGGGATATCTAATAAAGAAATGTCAACTGTTCTTTAAGATGAATGCTAGGTTAAAGCTCTATGCATTCTATTTGAAAATTGATACATAACATATTTATGCTGACTGAAAATAAAGTTGCAAATATGAAAAAGTATTATTTTCTGAGCAATTGTTGACTTCTATTTTTAAATTATTGTATCAAATTGAAAAGCGAAACCCCACACATTTCACAGGATTGTGTTTGACCAGCAATTTGAAATATGTAAAATTTTTTGCCTCAAAATATATCTGCTATAATTTGTATTTCAGTTGGAATGCTGATTGAAATTAAACTATTGTCTTGGAAAACTGGTTTTCACCTTGAAGCCTCTTGTTTAGGTTTTAAATGAACAGAAAACTCTACTTAAAATAATAAATCTGTATGCCAACTTTCATTATGAAGTTCTGGAAAAACTTGCTTTTGATACGAAAAAATATATTGAAAATAAGTCACCATGTCATTTGAACATTTGGCTTTAACTTATTCATCTAGCTTCTAGAAAGTCAATAATGCAGCTATAGTCAGTATCAACACAAAACAGGATTTTCTGAAAGTAATCATGATGTAAATCTGTAGCTCTTCAGCAATTTACAATCTTGTTGATGATTTGCATCACATTATCCATTTTTAATACTTTAGAGAATAAATTATTTATATATAATAAACAGTGGTAGTTTAATAATTGCTTGCTTTTTCTATTAACTATGTCTTTGTTCAATACTGTAAGGTCACTCCAGTGACAATGGATGAGAAAAATTACCTTAATATTTTTTACTCCTCTGTGTAAATTTCTTGATTCTGCTGTGGAACTAGACAGAGTATGTTTGCTGATTATATGTTTGGTCAACACCTCTAATAAAAATGGCAGGTCGAGGAAGATTTGTAACATTAGTGCTTTTATCTGTCACCAAATCATAAAATATAAAATTAGTGGCTCCACTCTACACAATTCTTTTAATAGAAATTTTCAATTTCTTTAATTTTCCTGACTATATTCTAGTGAGACAAAATGGTTTAAGAAATAGGTGACTGTGTTTTTCTTTTCCAAGTCAGGAAAGTGGGAGGGTGGTTGGAAAGCAGTGGCAGGGAGGATAAAGGGTTTTTGGAGGGGTAATGAGGAAAGGGATACCATTTGAAAAGTAAAGCAAATATCTAATAAACTAAAAAAAAAAAAAAAGAAATAGATGACCTTTTATAGGCCCTCCTAATCATACACTGTTTAATCAACTCAGCGCCAATCAAGGACTCTTCTTTGCTATTTAATATTCAACAATGCAACTAAATTGTGTGATTGATTTATAAATTTTTAAAGAAAAATTTTTATTGAGATTATTTGTGGTTTCAATAAAATTTTTGTACAAGTTTGACAGTATGCTTTTGTATATAATGATGTTTCGAATTATAGACTTTGAAAACTTGTACAAATGCTCTACAAATTAAGCATAGTGCCTTTAGCATTGAGAAAAGGTAGTTGATCTACTTTTAATTGAAAATTCATTTTTCATCTAGAGTTTCTCTTTCTGGGAGAGTGATATTAAGATAGATAGATAGGTAGATAGATGGATAAATAGATAGGTAGGTAGGTAGATAGATAGACATATATATCACATTCTCATGCCCATGCTGAGATAAAAAGTAATAGACAAGGGATTGCATTTATTTTTAAGTGAAAATCATTAACAAGAATATAGAAAGCAAGGTTGTGCTCCTCCACATGGTAGATGAGTATAAGTAGCCGAAAGGAGGGGCTCTGTGTTAAATGAATTTTGATGATACCTAAGGCTGCTTAAAGTGTAAAAGCATACTTATTAATAAACTAGGGGGCAGACAGGAAGGCTTAGCAGAAAACTGTGCTAGCTGCCAAGTCACAGGACCTGAGTTTTATCCCTGGAGCCACATAGTGGAAGAACAAAAGTGATTCTGCAACCTGTCTTCTGACTTTTTATTCTTCCAGTCAATACAAAATAAATTAAATTCAAAAGTTTGAATAAAATTCTTACCTAACACATTGGTACAGGGGGAAGTTCCTGAACAGAATACCAATAGTGTATGCTCTAAGATCAAGAATTGACAAATGAGACCTCATAAAATTACAAAGTGTCTGTAAAGCAAAGGACACCATCAAAAAGACAAATCGGCAACCAACAAATTTGGAGAAGATCTTCACCAACCCTAAATCAGATAGAGGGCTAATATCCAATATATACAAAGAACTCAAGAAGTTAGACCCCAGAAAACAAAATAACCCTATTAAAAATGGGGTACAGAGTTAAACAAAAAATTCTCACCTGAAGAACTTTGGATGGCGGAGAAACATCTTAAAAAATGCTCAACTTCATTAGTCATCAGGGAAATGCAAATCAAAACAACCCTGAGATTTCACCTTACACCAGTCAGAATGGCTAAGATTAAAAACTCAGGAGACAGCAGGTATTGGCAAGGATGTGGAGAAAGAGGAACACTCCTCCACTGCTGGTGGGGTTGCAATTGGTATAACCACTCTGTAAATCAGTCTGGCGGTTCCTCAGAAAACTGGGCACATCACTATTCAGCCATTAGAAACAATGAATTCATGAAATTCTTAGGCAAATGGATGGGATGGAGAACATCATACTAAGTGAGGTAACCCAGTCTCAAAAGATCAGTATGTACTCACTAATAAGTGCATATTAGCCTGGAAAACTGGAATACCCAAAACATAATCCACACATCAAATGAGGTACAAGAAGAATGGAGGAGTGGTCTCTGGTTCTGGAAAGACTCAGTGTAGCAGTATAAGGCAAAACCAGAACAGGGAATTGGGAAGGGGTGGGTGGGAGAACAGAGGGAGGGAAGGGGGCTTATGTGACTTTCAGGGAGTAGGGGGCCAGAAAAGGGGAAATCATTTGAAATGTAAATAAAATATATAGAATAAAAAAAAGAAAAAAATTCTTACCTAACTAAATAATGTTGAATATGACAGGATAGTACATTATAGATGATCACTAGATTTCAGACAACAAATCAGCATGTGCAGAGTGACTGCTATGGTGCCCATTCAGTTGTTTGTCCTTAGAACATAGTGTATCAAAAGCCACATGCCATGGCAAAGCTAAAGCCGTGCTTGTATAAAATAATGAGAACATACATATGCTTATTTTGTGTGACATTATGACAGGACATTGTCATCTACAAAATTTCTGCTCAAGAATCATGCAACTGAGTTACAAAGATACCATAAAAACTGCTTATGTTATTTTATATAAATTGAGATTGGATCATATTCATATTTACATAAGTTCATATTGGATCATAGTCAGGATTTTCTAGAGAAATAAAACTTCTGGAATGAAATTATATATATATATATATATATATATATATATATATATATATATATATATATACACACACACACATATATATATATATAATACATACAATACATATAATAATATATAATACAACATGATATACAACATAATAGTACAATGATACACATATGAATGGTTTATGGGCAATGCTCAAGCTAGTTCAACAATGACTGGCTGCCAATGAACGATGCAAGAGTACAGTAGTTCATCACTCCATAAGGTTGATGTCTCAGTCCTCAGTATATGATAGAATTCTAAGGAAGTGACCGGTAATGCCAGTGAAGTTAAAGACTTGCCAGCCAGAGTGAAAGCAAGCAGGCATAGAGCACAAGCTTTCTTCGTCTGTGTTCTCCACATAGGTTTCCAACAGAAGGTGTATCCCAAATTAAAGGTGGACTTCCCACCTCAGAAAATCTAGACTAAAAATGGGTCTTCCCACTTCAAATGATCTAATTAAGAAAAAAATCATTACAGGTATATCCAGTCACTTAGCTTTTACTTAATTCCAGATGTAATTAAATTGACAACCAAGGCTACTGCTGTCCATCTGACAACCAAGACTAGCCATCACAATAGCTATCCTTGGGCTGCATGTGGCTCACAGGCTATGGATCTGACACTCCTAACTTAGAGCTCTAAGAGATCTCTAAAGTCCAGAAACTCCAAACATGAGACCAGAAACTCCAAGTCCATAGTCAAACAAAACTACTGTTATTTTTATTGTTTTTTATAAATTTTTTTGCATAAACACATGGAACCTTGTTTTTGAATTCACAACCAAAACCTAAATGTTGAGAAACAATGAGATAGATGCACACTGAAATCAGTGAGTGACAATAATTCGCAATATGGTTAACTATGTTCAAATGAGCAGTCTTGTGACTGACTGGATGCCAGATAGACAGCAGTATTTTTGCCTTAGGTGACCTTCTTACCCAGAAAACAGCCATGTTTATCAGGATCAATGTGGAGCTCCTGCAAAGATGGAGGAATGAGGATTCCAGGCAATCAAGCTCTCAGGAATACAGATGTCCATCTGTGTCCACTCTCTGGTTTGCATTTACCCACTGATGGAACTGGCCACTGGGTGCCATTTATACATATCATATTGGTCCATTTGCTCCCCTCCCCTTTGGCTTTCTTCTCTGGTTTGAGAACTCACTTCAATCTATCTTTGTGAATCACATTGCATTTCTAAATTCCTCATCATCTTTAAGGACTGACTTTTGTCACAAAATCCACAGGATTAGTTCTCTGACTGCTAAAGTGATTTGTACTTCTTCTCTGGGTGTTTTTTGTCTATTACTAAAAATATACAATCCGTGCTACTCTGTAATGGGAATAGAAAGTCACCATGTGTACTGGCTAGTTTTGTGTGTCAACTTGACGCAGGCTGGAGTTATCACAGAGAAAGTAGCTTCAGTTGGGGAAGTGCCTCCATGAGCTCCAGCTGTGGGGCATGTTCTGAATTAGTGATCAAGTGGGCAGGGCCCCTTGTGGGTGGTACCACCTTTGAGCTGGTGCTCTTGGGTTCTATAAGAGAGCAGGCTGAGCAAGCCAGGGGAAGCAAGCCAGTAAGAAACATCCCTCCATGGCCTCTGCATCAGCTCCTGCTTCCTGACCTGCTTGAGTTCCAGTCCTGATTTCCTTTAGTGATGAACTGCAATGTGGAAGTGTAAGCTCAATAAACCCTTTCTTCCCCAACTTGCTTCTTGGTCATGATGTTTGTGCAGGAATAGATACCCTGACTAAGTTTCTTTTCTATTAGCTTCAGAGTGTCTGGCTTTATGTGGAGGTCCTTGATCCATTTGGATTTGAGCTTAGTACAAGGAGTCAAGGATGGATCAATTCGCATTGTTCTGCATGCTGACCTCCAGTTGAAACAGCACCATTTGTTGAAAAGGCTATCTTTTTTCCATTGGATGTTTTCAGCCTCTTTGTCGAGGATCAAGTGGCCATAGGTGTGTGGGTTCATTTCTGGATCTTCAATCCTGTTCCATTGATCCTCCTGCCTGTCACTGTACCAATACCATGCAGTTTTTAACACTATTGCTCTGTAGTATTGCTTGAGGTCAGGGATACTGATTCCCCCAGAATTTCTTTTGTTGCTTTGAATAGTTTTAGCTATCCTGGGTTTTTTTTTTTTTTTTTGTTATTCCAGATGAATTTGATAATTGCTCTTTCTAACTCTGTGAAGAATTGAGTTGGGGTTTTGATGGGTATTGCATTGAATCTGTATATTGCTTTTGGTAAAATGGCCATTTTAACTATATTGATTCTACTGATCCATGAGCATGGGAGGTTTTCCCATTTTTTGAGGCCTTCTTCCATTTCCTTCTTCAGAGTCTTGAAGTTCTTGTCATACAGATCTTTCACATGTTTGGTAAGAGTCACCCCAAGATACTTTATGCTGTTTGTGGCTATTGTAAAGGGGGTCATTTCCCTAATTTCTTTCTCAGCCTGCTTATCCTTTGAGTATAGGAAGGCCACTGATTTGCTTGAGTTGATTTTATATCCTGCCACTTTGCTGAAGTTGTTTATCAGCTGTAGGAGTTCTCTAGTGGAGTTTTTTGGGTCACTTAGGTAGACTATCATGTCATCTGCAAATAATGATAGTTTGACTTCTTCCTTTCCAATTTGTATCCCTTTGACCTCCTTATGTTGTTGAATATCCTGAGCTAGTACCTCAAGTACAATATTGAAAAGATAAGGAGAGAGGGGGCAGCCCTGTCTAGTCCCTGATTTTAGTGGGATTGCTTCAAGTTTCTCTCCATTTAGTTTGATGCTGGCTACCGGTTTGCTGTATATTGCTTTTACTATGTTTAGGTATGGGCCTTGAATTCCTGTTCTTTCCAAGACTTTAAGCATGAAAGGATGCTGAATTTTGTCAAATGCTTTTTCAGCATCCAATGAAATGACCATGTGGTTTTTTTCTTTGAGTTTGTTTATGTAGTGGATTGCATTGTTGGATTTCCATATATTGAACCAACCCTGCATTCCCGGGTTTCTGAACAGAACACCAATAGTGTATGCTCTAAGATCAAGAATTGACAAATGGGACCTCATAAAATTACAAAGTTTCTGTAAGGCAAAGGTCACCATCAAGAGGAAAAATCGGCAACCAACAAATTGGGAAAAGATCTTCACCAACCCTACATCAGATAGAGGGCTAATATCCAATATATATAAAGAACTCAAGAAGTTAGACTCCAGAAAACCAAACAACCCTATTAAAAAATGGGGTACAGAGTTAAACAAAGAATTCTCAACTGAAGAACTTCAGATGGCGGAGAAGCATTTTAAAAAATGCTCAACTTCATTAGTCATTAGGAAAATGCAAATCAAAACAACCCTGAGATTTCACCTTACATCAGGCAGAATGGCTAAGATTAAAAATTCAGGAGAGAGCAGGTGTTGGAGAGGGTGTAGAGAAAGAGGAACACTCCTCCACTGCTGGTGGGGTTGCAAATTGGTACAACCACTCTGGAAATCAGTCTGGCGGTTCCTCCGAAAACTAGGCACCTCACTTCCAGAAGATCCTGCTATACCACTCCTGGGCATATACCCAGAGGATTCCCCACCATGTAATAAAGATACATGTTCTACTATGTTCGTAGCAGCCCTATTTATAATTGCCAGATGCTGGAAAGAATCCAGGTATCCCTCAACAGAAGAGTGGATGCAAAAAATGTATAATGCAAAAAATAGTACACAATGGAGTACTATTCAGCCATTAGAAACAATGAATTCATGAAATTCTTAGGCAAATGGATGGAGCTAGAGAACATCATACTAAGTGAGGTAACCCTGACTCAAAAGGTGAATCATGGTATGCACTAACTAATAAGTGGATATTAACCTAGAAAACTGGAATACCCAAAACATAATCCACACATCAAATCAGGTACAAGAAGAAAGGAAGAGTGGCCCCCTGTTCTGGAAAGACTCAGTGAAGCAGTATTCGGCAAAACCAGAACATGGAATTGGGAAGGGGTGGGTGGGAGGACAGGGGGAGAGAAGGGGGCTTGCGGGACTTTCGGGGAGTGGGGGGTTAGAAAAGGGCAAATCATTTGAAATGTAATTAAAAAATATATCGAATAAAAAAAATAATGAAAAGAAAAAAAAAAAAAACCCTGACTAAGACACCATGTTTGAAGGTTCAACATGTTATGGACTTTGTAAATGGAAGAACACTGTTGTTTGGTTTTTGTTTGTGTTTATATTCTAATGTACTCATGTTGCTATAGTAAATTGTACAGGTTTTAACAGAAAAACCAACTTAGGATTTAGTGGAAGAGAAGAAACTGTCAAAACCAACAAGCAGTTAGTCAATTTTGGCAAATAAGACAGAGAATAACTTAGAATGTGAAAAGTAGGACATTTGTACTACAAGAACAAACATCACGGTGTTTATCACAGTGGAATTTAAGTAATCCAACTCCTACTTCAGAAAGAATTCAACCAACATTTAGTGAACATCTATCTGTAATGCAGTTGCCCTCTTCAGAGGCAATGGCCTTAGAACAAAGTTTGGGACTGAAAGTCTTGTCTTCAGAATTATGATTAAGAGAACCATATTTGAATACCAAAACAAAAACCATTTTGGTCCTGCTTAAGCAGTACCTTGTAACTTTTTTTTCACATGTATGTACTTCTGTGTGCATATGTGTGTGTGGGGGTGGGTTTGCACATGCCAGGGCAGTGGATAAGTTTATAACATGTGCTACCTCCTCTCACATACATACGGATTGTAATAGCTGGGCTTAGGTTGGCAGGCTGATGTAGCAATGTGCCTTTGGATGCTGAGAGTCTCACCAGCCCAACATGGGCATACTGGGAGAGAAAAATGAACCTGTGCCTGATTTAAACCTCTTTGATAACTAATTCGAGTAATTTGACAATTTTACATAACATTCAAGTTAATTCTTATATTTAGTCAAAGTTGAAAGCTAAGCACTAGAGAGCATGGTTCTCAGAGTATGGCTCCTGCCATCAGATATTGTATTAGAAACTCAGTTTTTTGGCTCACTCCCCACATGAGTTTAATAGGAAGTACTAGGGTTGTGTCCTATCATGCATCACGTTCTTCAGATTTTGCAGATATATGTCATCCTCTGAGAACCACTGCATCTGTATCTGTTTAGCAGAGTAGCAGAAGTGAAGGCATTGATTCACCTGCTTCTATGTAGGATTTTTATGTAAAAGGAAATGAACGAGGAACTAACTGAGCTTCTCTGTGGTTGAGCAGTAGAGAGTGGTAGAATTGCTTCTGCCTGGCTTTCTCCTCTGATTCCATTTGCCTGTGCATTTTCTGGATTTCACAGCTCTGTTCTGCTTATTCAAATGCAGATGGTGCCTGGTTTATGATGCATAATGATCTATCAACTCTACAATGCTGTGAAAGCATGCTCATACAACCTTTCTGGGTTTTATTTGCAGTAGAGTATTCAGTTAAGGATAATGCCAGCACTTCATTGTAAAATAGGCTTTTGTTAGATGATTTTGCCCAACTATGTTCTAATGTTAAATATTCTGGGTATTGGGTAAGGCAGGCTACGCTTAACTATGATGTTCTGTAGGTTAGGTATATTAAACAAATTTTCTCCTGACAACATTTTCATTTCACAATGGGCTTATCAGGTTGTAACTCTATATTGCAGAAAGAAACATCATATGCATTAATATTGTATTTCTCAAGCAGTCATAGGCAGGTTGAGACCCTGGCTACAAAATGCTGTGAATTTTGAGAGAGGATTGGAAAGGCTGAATAGTTTCTTAGTGCTGCCTAGCTTATAGGCAACATCTGAGCAACACACAGCTTTGTTCCCTTCCCTTTCCTTCCCTTCCCTTCTCTTTCCCGTCCCTTTCCCTTCCTTCTCTTTCCTTTCCCTTTCTCTCTCTCTCTCTCTTTCTTTCTTTCTCTCTTTTCTTTTTTCCTCTCTCCTCCTCTTTCTTTCTTTCTTTCTTTCTTTCTTTCTTTCTTTCTTTCTTTCTTTCTTTCTTTCTTTCTTTCTTTCTTTCTTTCTTTCTTTCTTTCTTTCTTTCTTTCTCTCTCTCTCTTTCTTTCTTTCTTTCTTTCTTTCTTTCTTTCTTTCTTTCTTTCTTTCTTTCTTTCTTTCTTTCTTTCTTTCTTTCTTTCTTTCTCTCTTTCTTCCTTCCTTCCTTCAGATCTTCACTCAACACTTCCATTTACTTCAGATTAACTGTCAAACTAAACTTGAAGAGAAAAATTAACTATCAGTGGCTTTCTGAAATTCAGAAAAACAGATTCGGAGTCCATTACACTTTCCTTACTAGTGGAACTTTCAGAGCCTAACACCACAGGAGAGGAGCTTTGGGTTATCTGTCTTCCCATGTATTTTCATATGTATGTTAACTAGAGTCTGATGCTACAACTGGTCATAATTATACATTAATAATGTGCTAAATTTGATTAAAAGGAACAAAGACATTTTGAGTGCTTCACAGACAAAAAAAAGTCTTCAAACTCCAAAAAATACATTCTTCACATTCCTACTATTCAAAAGTATCTAACACATTTTTCCCCCTATTCGAAGGAAAATTCTCCCAGGCTAAGGAATTTTTCCAAGTTTTGAGAAGGAAAGAATTTTTGTTTGAATGTGGTGCCTTAAAATAGAAGAATGTCGGAATGAGGCTACCTTCTTAGTTTTAAAATTTCTTTTGCACAGAACTGACTTTCTCCAAATGCAGTGGTCATTGATCCACAATGCTCTTTTTCAGTCTGATGTCTGTAGTAAAACTTTGCATGCTAGGCACTCTTTGAAGCCCACAGTTTTGCTAGCACGTGAATGTTCTGGCAAACTCTTCTCATGAACCAGCCTTTCATTCTTTGGGTATTTCATAAAAATCATGCTTTGTAAATATGCTTTGCTGCTTGTATGTTTTCCTGAGACATTCCTTCCACACAAACACGTTGCTCATTCCTTTTCTGGCCATCCTGCACCCCAATGATCCTGGGCTGCTAACACATATGAATTCCTCTGGCACATGCTGTCTGGTTGTTTCATTCATTCCCTAGAATAGTGCTTTGACAGGTACTCCTCTCTTTTTCATTCCATCATTCTTCATTTTGACTAAAAAGAATTGCAAGATGAGCAGAATATCCAAAACGTGCTCCTTATTTCCTCTCACACTTGTTATATGACATTTCTCAAATTTCTCTGGATGTTTCTGTTGGCATCAGCCTATGTGGAAGAGACTCTAATAGCATCTTAGCATGGTAGCAAGACAAAATAGAGAAAAGTATATTTATCAATCCAGATAAGGTTTACAAGGTCCGTTCAGCCTAGTTCGACAGTACTAATATTTAACAGGCTATAGCAATATACTTCCACTATCATTAAATACTGAGCCTTCCACGACTGCTTGCAAATTCTTAATGACAAAAATTATGTTTCCTTGTTTTACTTATCTTTTCTTTAAGGGATTAGCAAAGACCTTCAATGTCTATCTGTTTAATAAGCTAGTAAGCGTATCTATGTACATAGGGAATAATAGTCTGCTTCTGGTTTATCTTCAAAACAAAATTAGGGTGATGATCTGGCAGAGCAGTTTCTATACTAATAAATCTCTTTAACAGAAAAAAAGAAAAAAGGAAGGAGAAGGGGCAGAAGAAAGGAAAAGGAAGAGGAAAGAAGAAAGAAGGGAGAGGGAAGGAGGAAGAAAAGTAAAGAAGCAGAGGAAGAGGTGGAAGGAAAAAGAAGGAAGAAGGGCAAAGGAAGCTTCAATGGTCAGAACAATTTAACCAAGCTTTATCATCTTTGCTTTATGCTTCAAGAATCAACTACAAGAGGTGTGTTCATTATTATAGAGAAAAGAGACATAGCTTAGGTCAGTTCATAGATTCTGCTATAGAAAGATACTGAGCATATTCTGAAACTGCTGATTTTCTTCATAATTTAACCTTTCCCATGAATGAGAATAAAAATTTTTACTAAAGCACTTTATAAAGCCTAAAGACACACATAAAAAAGGAAAATATATCTGGAGCAATTAAAAAAGAGTATAGGGGAGTTCCAGAACAAGGAAGTGGGAAGGGGTAGATGGAAGAATAGGGGGACGGAAGAGGGCTTATGGGATTTGCGGGGAGTGGGGACCCAGAAAAGGGGAAATCATTTGCAATGTAAATAAAAATAAATAAATAAATAAAAAATACTAATGTTGCAAAAAAAAAAAAAAAGAGATGGGTACCTGTAAGTCCCAGATGTTGTAACAAAATACCATAATCAGGTAGTTTATGTGCAACAGAAAATTGTGGCTTATAATTTTTGAAGGAGGGCTGGGATTGTTAACCATGGACAAGTTCATTCCAATTCTGGTTTGATGACTACTCTCTTCAGGTAGTCCAAAAGGTGCTAGGTAGCTTCTTAAGGCTGCTATTGTAAGGATACTGCATTATCCAGGTTTGTTTAGAGAAATGATCCAGGAAAACTGGTATGTATACCACTGTGAATCCAAAGGACTGAATTCTATGATGGGAATGAGACTCTAAGTCTTAATGTCTAAGAACCAGAAGATTCCATGTTCTGACATCTAAGCAACAGAAAACCAATGTCCTTTCTGATGAGGAGAGAGATAATTATTATCCTTTTTTTCCCTCAAAACACAATTGTGTGTGTGTATGTGTGTGTGTGCATATGCATGAGAGAGAGAGAGAAAGAGATAGATAGATAGAGAGAGAGAGAGAGAGAGAGAGAGAGAGAGAGAAAGAGATATGTTCATGCATGGATACATCATGTCATACCTGTGAAGATCAGAATATCTATTTGTAGAGTTAGTTTTTATCTTCCATCTTTTTGTAGATTGCAGAGATTGAATTTATGATATTAGACTGTAGTGTAAGCACTTTTACCTACAAGCAATCTCATTGGTCTCATGCCTTTGGATTTGTTCAGATTCTTTGTAGATTAGATGATTCCATGTCCAAAGTGGTGAGAGACATTTTTACTTTTCTACTGAATCAAATATTTTTTTAAAAATCTCTTTTTTGGGGGAAATCATTTGAAATGTAAATAAAAATATATCATAAAAAAAGAAAACTCAGAAAATAATCTTTTTTAAAGCATGTTTTATTCACTAATGAACCGTTTCGCCAAGTGGAGCAACAATGCAAGGAAAGGCCATCCAGAGACTGCCCCACCTGGGGATTCATCCTCATACACAATCACCAAACCCAGACACTATTGTGGATGCCCAGAATTGCTTGCTGACAGGAGCCTTATATAGCTGTCTCCTGAGAGGCTCTGCCAGAGCCTAACAAATATAGAGGAGGATACCTCCAGCCAATTATTGAACTGAACACAGGGACCCCAATGGAGGAGTTGGAGAAAGGACTGAAGGAATGGAAGGGGTTTGCAACCTCATAGGAAGAACTACAATATCAACCAAGCAGACCCTCCAGAGCTCCCAGAGAGTAAACTACCAACCGAAAAGGACCCATGTCTCCAGTTGCATATGTAGCAGAGGATCAATGGGAGGAGAGACCCTTGGTCCTGTGAAGCCTCCATGTCCCAGTGTAGGGGAATGTCAGGGTGGGGAGGCAGGAGTGGGTCGATGTGCAAGGGCGTTCCCTCATAGAAGCAGGGCGAAGGGGCATGAGATAGGGGTGTCCAGTGGGCAAATGGGAAAGGGGGTGACATGTGAAATGTAAGTATAGAGAATATCCAATAAAAAAATACCGTTAGCTAAGTCAAGATGATTATCAAAATTATCCATCATAGACTTTAATACCATTCCTGAGGGCTTCATGCCTTAATTGTCTCTCAACGGCTCTGGCTCTTAATCCTATCAGATTAGATAATGAGGACTTGGCAGACATCATAAACACTTGATACATAACTGTAACATAAAATATCCTGTGATTGTTAAAATTAAAACTAATATTAATTAGTGGTTTATTTACATATAGTATTTATAAACCATCATTTTAGTTAAAATAATTGGTATGGAGACATGAAAGTAGCTAATGATTAATGAAGAAAATTTTAACATTTGTTAGATACATGTATAATGGAGAAAACATTGTAATAGAGAAATTTACTGCTATAATTTGTTCTATCAAGAACTGACACCAGTAATAACAACTGAAAGCTATGTATCTGTGCATTATAGCAAAATTGATTAAAAATATATGTACATAGTAAAACATTTAAACAATATTTGAATAATAAATACTACATTTGTTAATTATCTTTTTAAACAAAGCATAGATATTTGACCTAGTAGGTTGATCTCATTGTTCTGGCTAGTTTTGTGTGTCAACTTGACACAGGCTGGAGTTATCACAGAGAAAGGAGTTTCAGTTGGGGAAGTTGAGCAAGCCAGGGGAAGAAAGCCAGTAAGAAACATCCCTCTGAGGCCTCTGCATTAGCTCCTGCTTCCTGGCCTGCTTGAGTTCCAGTCCTTACTTCCTTTAGTGATGAATTGCAATGTGGAAGTGTAAGCTCAATAAACCCTTTCCTCCCCAACTTGCTTCTTGGTCATGATGTTTGTGCAGGAATAGAAACCCTCACTAAGACACTCATCTTATCTTTTGTTTTTATAAAGCATAATCTTATATGAATAACTTTGAAAATTACCAGTACAAATCACATCCTTGAGTCTTAAATGTCAGATCATCAAGGTTAAATGGTCTTTGTTCAGCTCTACTCTTTGAAATTGTCTTCTCTTTCTATGCACCTTCCTCTGCAAATTCTTAGATAGTTCTTTCTTCCACTTATTTTTTCACAGAATCTTTTATGAACATCACTTTCAAGCTGTCAAGGAAATGATATAGTGCATTCCAAGGATGAGGGAAGGGGCATTACATAGACCAAGCAAGAGGGAACTGTTGGCCCCTGCAGTATTACTTCACTTCAGCAGCTCCAGTGAAGCCCTGTGATGCTTTCCCACGGTCAAGATTCTCCTGGCTACTTTGCTAGGTGTTGCCAAAAGGTAGGATAATGTGATGGGTAGAGTTTGTAAAGAAGCAGTCAGCCCACCAAGAACTCATCCAGGGACACATTTCCAAAATAAGTATTTATATTTTTAACTTTAATATAATTAGATGTTTTAGAAAATGCTCTGAACAATGAATTTTAAGGATGTTTTGCTTAATGTGTTTCTCTGACCACATACACCATTTCAAATAAATTTAATGAAGTTGTTAATTCCTGGAATACTTTTTATTTATAAGATTCATCAGAGGATGGAATTTTAGTGTAGCTGCTTTAAAATACTTAGATTTTTCTAGTCCCCAGGTAATACAATTAAAACCACATCCTACAATGACACTTATATTTGATCCATGTGTAATATTTACAACATGGGAAGAAGAATGAATGTTCAAGTGACTTCAAAATATTTGCTTGTTCATTTCCCATGCCTGGAAAGTCAAAGATTTTAAATGTGAACAACTGAGTTAAAATAAGCAAACAAACATTAATCCATCTATTTTTCTGCACTTTAAATCTCTAAAGCTGAGTTTTATACTATCTATTATATATGCTACCTTGGAATATTTTATAAATATATATATATATATATATATATATGTGCGTGTGTGTGTGTAGTATATGTATATGTACAGCATATGTATATGTATAGTATATGTGTATGTATATGTTTATGTGTATATGTATTTATAGTATATGTACAGTATATTATAATATATGTATATGTATATATGTATATATGTATATATGTATATATGTATATATGTATATATGTATATATGTATATATGTATACACACAATGCCTCACACATCAGAAATTCTATATAGAAATTAGGTCAAAGGAGGTTAGATTCCCTCTATTAAGGGTCATTTTTCTATGTGCTTCACTCAAAAGCTCCTAGAATGTATGCTATTTAGCTTCTGTGCTGAGCTCCCATTTCCACCAATTAACCAATAAAACAAACCTCTATAATTAGAATCATCAAATAATTTCTATGCCAAGCCTAGTAAAATTCTCCTAATGAAATAACTGCACAAAAATATTAAGTAACTTTTCTGTGGGCTGGAGATTCTGCTAATGTTCAAATGATACGATCTTGGTAGAAAAGGAAGCAATGTTTCCATGATGTGTAATCATGAGCATGATCTTTCAGTGCTCTCAGTGAAGAATGTAAGCTTCAGGAGGGGGAGATTTATGTATTAACAGAAGTACATATATGTCAGACTCAACACTGAACAATGGCAGCCTTTTGGATTTGATCTCTGTCTGTTTGTCTGTCTTTCTGCCTGTCTCTGTTTCTCTTCTCTCCATCTCTCTCCCTCCTTCCCTCTCATTCCCTCTCCCTCTTCCCTTCTCTCTTCCCTTCTCTCTCTATCAATTGAAGTGCATTTTTAATTTTTTAATAAATATTTTCTTATTTCATTGTAAAATAGTGATAATTTGAAGTTATTAAAAACACAGGGCATTTGAGTTCTGTGATTAGCTTTAATTATAAGATATGCAAAAATAAATGAATTGTGAAGATACTGTTACATATGGTAAGGGGCATATCATTGGAGCCACTGCTAATGAACTTATATAAAAAACATACATGTGTATCAGGCAGGGATGTGTCATTCTTGGCTAGGCTTGCATTAAGTTTCCCAGACAATTGCTCTTAAATTTAGACCCAAACCAGAAGTCTATCTGAGTACATGGAATAGCCTGATGTGATAATAATGAAATTACTGACTAACCAGAGAAACGAGAGGCTACTTGTTGAATTCTGTTACCATAGTTACCGTATTTGAAATAATGACCAACTTATGCCTTTACTTTTAGGGAAATGTCATTTCTGGCAACTGTATGTGTTTTGAACACTATTGTATCTGAGGAATTTACAACCCTAAGAATGCTGCCTTTTTGAGATCATCATTTTGAATCATCTCTCAGTTCCTTTCAAAGTTCACATAGCAGCCAGGTATTCCTGCTCATTCTTAACTTGGGTCTTAAGTGGTGAATAAATAATTGCTTCTCTGACTTGATTTTATTTCAAAGTTAGTGGCATGATATCTAACATTTTTCTTCCTGACAGAAATATTTGATTGTTTAATAGAAAATTTATATATTCACACGTCTTGAGGGGAAGAAAAGTAATTAGCATGTTGCTTGTAAACAGTTCATAAATACAGTACGTTTTAAGTTTTAATACTTATATTTTATAACTTGGAAGTCCCATTATAAATACATTTTAGTTAAATAAAGTGAAATAGTCACAAAGATTCATTATAAGACACAAGTGAAGTACTCAAATACATAAATATGTATTTATTTAAACCTAGTATTTATTTCCATAAATAACCCAAATATGGAAAGGTTTAAATTATTGTAGTGGATTTTTATAAATGGACATTACCACATTGCTAAAATTATGTTTCTGAAGGATTCTTTTAGTAACAATGAAATACCTCTATTATATTTGAAGAATTGAAGTAACATTATCTATTATTGTTTGAGTTTGATTGTGTAAAATATTGAAGAAAAGATGAGGAGGGACGGAAATCAACAATCATTTTATTCTGCGATGATTTTATATAGTTTTGCTATTTTAGGTATTAATGACTCTAAATGAAATATTTTTGTAATTACAATAAAAGTTCCCTAGAATTAATTATATCCACAAAGGCATATTTTAACTGAATTCAGTTTAAAAATAAAATGTTAATTACACCATCCTCCTTGAAAGAACTATGATGGTAAATTTTGTTTTTCACTCTTCTACTGCCAGCATAATCTCTATCAAATGATGCTTTTGTCTTCTGTTCTGTTTAAGAACCTAATTAGCTCAACACTTCTTTTACCTTTATGTGTAATTTCCTCTGACTGCTGTTCAAGACTTAAAGTATTTTTCCATCTGATGCTATTCCTTATTCCTTTTGCCTAAAATCTAACATGTAGAACTTATCCTTGTACTTCTGTAGTTGCTTACCAAACTCTCTACCCAGATATGTAAGAATCAGCCATCTGCCCATCATTTCTTCTACATGAATGTAACAATGGATCAAGTGCTCTGTCCCTCTTTGTAAAGAAATATAATTTTCTTATCTAACCATCATATAATAATATTTATAAAAGATAAAGTTCTAGTACTTCCATTGCTGTTCCTAATTTTGTGAGAACTATGCCCTGTTTTGTGCCTACAATGAGAAACAATCTTGTATTAATTTCCTAGAACCACATTAACAAGTCAGCATAAACCTGTTCTTTCAAATATGTTCAAGTTCCATCTGATGGGTCTCGTGTGTCTCAGGATAGCTAATAATGTGGCCCAACAAATTGGTAAGTGGCAAGATCATGTCATGGTACCAGGAGAATAGAAAAATATTTATTCTGTATAGCTTTACTGATTGAAGTTGAAAGCTTAGATGTTGGCATATCTGCTTTCTATCTAGAGGAGATTCTTTCTAGCCTTCTCTCACTTCTGATGGTTATTGGAAATCTCCTGTCCTACTTGGATTACAGATGCAATGATTTATTATCTGTATTCACCTTTACTGGACCTTTTCACTATATATTTCTGACCATGTGATTCTTTTTGTCTATGTGTGTGTGTGTGTGTGTGTGTGTGTGTGTGTGTGTGTGTGAGAGAGAGAGAGAGAGAGAGAGAGAGAGAGAGAGAGAGAGAGAAATGTATGGACTTATTTGTATATAAATGCTTGTTTATGTGAGTGTGCATGGGTACATGTAAATGAGCATGCAGAAACCAGAGTGTCTATCTTTATTTACTGCTCTACTGCAATCCGTGTGTCAGACTTTCTGTCTATGTATCTTTGTATCTATATATCTATGTATCTATGTATCTATGTATCTGTGTATCTATGTATCTATGTATCTATGTATCTATGTATCTATGTATCTATCTATCTATCTATCTATCTATCTATCTATCTATCTATCTATCTATCTATGTTTCTATCAATCAATCAATCAATCTATCTATCCATCTATCTATCTATGTTTCTATCTATCTATCTATCTATCTATCTATCTATCTATCTATCTATGTTTCTATCTATCTATCTATCTATCTATCTATCTATCTATCTATCTATCTATCTGTCTAACACAAGATATCTCAGTAAGATTAACGCTAACAGATATGACTGATACCTGGAATCTGTGTGTATCTACCTCTGTAGCACTGGGACTATGGACGTTTGCTGCTATACCTGGCTGATTATCTGGACGTTTCGTATCCAAACTCTTTTCCTCACGCTTGCCTAACAAGCACTTTCCTGACTAAGCCATCATACTAGAACCTAACTGACTCCATTCTTATAAAGATACCAGACACAATGGATGTCACCTTATCTGTTAAATACTCAAAGTGCTTAACATTTGTTTTTCAACTAAGTTTATTGGCATTATTATTTTTTTTGCCCATGAGCACTATATAGTAAGATCCTATTGTTGAAGGTACCATATACTGTGATTGTAGAATACAGAGATATTAAGTTTGATCTAATTGAGCATATTTTAAGATGCTTCTCAGTCATCTGAAGATCTTCAGGTGAAAATTCTTTGTTTAGCTCTGTACCCCATTTTTAATAGGGTTATTTGGCTTTCTGGGGTCTAACTTCTTGAGTTCTTTCTATATATTGGATATTAGCCCTCTATCTGATGTAGGGTTGGTGACCATCTTTTCCCAATTTGGTGGTTGCCGATTTGTCCTTTTGATGGTGTCCTCTGCCTTACAGAAACTTTGTAATTTTATGAGGTCCCATTTGTCAATTCTTGATCTTAGATCATAAGCTATTGGTGTTCTGTTCAGGGACTTTCCCCCTGTACCGATGTCCTCAAGGGTCTTCCCCAGTTTCTTTTCTATTAGCTTCGGAGTGTCTGGCTTCATGTGGACATCCTTGATCCACTTGGAGTTGAGCTTAGTACGAGGAGATAAGGATGGATCAATTCGCATTCTTCTGCATGCTGACCTCCAGCAACATTCATTGAAAAAGCTATTTTTTTTTCATTGGATGTTTTCAGCTCCCTTTTAGAGTATCAAGTGGCCATAGGTGTGTGGGTTTATTTCTGGATCTTCAATCCTGTTCCATTGATCCGCCTGCCTGTCACTGTACCAATACCATGCAGTTTCTAACACTATTGCTCTGTTAGTCATTAGAGAAATGCAAATCAAAACAACCCTGAGATTTTACCTTACACCAGTCAGAATGGCTAAGATTAAAAATTCAGGAGATAGCAGGTGTTGGTGAGGATGTGGAGAAAGAGGAACACTCCTCCACTGCTGGTGGGGTTGCAAATTGGTACAACCACTCTGGAAATCAGTCTGGCGGTTCCTCAGAAAACTGAGCACATCACTTCCGGAGGATCCTGCTATACCACTCCTGTGCATATACCCAGAGAATTCCCCAGCACGTGCTCCACTATGTTCACAGCAGTCCTATTTATAATAGACAGAAGCTAGAAAGAACCCAGGTATCCCTCAACGGAAGAATGGATACCAAAAATGTGGTATATATACACAATGGAGTACTATTCAGCCATTAGAAACAATGAATTCATGAAATTCTTAGGCAAATGGATGGAGCTAGAGAACATCATACTAAGTGAGGTAGCCTAGTCTCAAAAGATCAGTCATGGTATGCAGTCACTAATAAGTGGATATTAGCCTGGAAATTTGGAATACCCAAAACATAATCCACACATCAAATGAGGTACGAGAAGAATGGAGGAGTGGCCCCTTGTTCTGGAAAGACTCAGTGTAGCAGTATAAGGCAAAACCAGAACAGGGAAGTGGGAAGGGGTGGGTGGGAGAACAGGGGGAGGGAAGGGGGCTTATGTGACTTTCAAGGAGTGGGAGGCCAGAAAAGGGGAAATCATTTGAAATGTAAATAAAAAATATATTGAATAAAAAAAAAGATAAAAAAAAGTTAAAAAAAAGTTTGATCTAATTGAAAGCCTCCAGTCTGCTGGCTACTGCTCATAATATTTTCAGGTGTTATGAAATCTGTCAGAGGAGAAAAATTTGTAGTTTTCCACAGCTTTAAAGTATATTTGTTATGGTGTACACTTGCCAAGCAATAAATATTTACTGGTGTAATATTGACAAGACTGTTATGGAAGTAAACAATAACTTTCTGATTAGAGCTGAGAGCTGCTTTGTAGGGGAAATCCATACTTGCTACTGTAAACCTGGTTAAAAGCCCCTAGTACAAAGGTAATGGGCCATTTGAGGAAATCTTCTAAAGTAGTTTTGTTAAATAAGCATATTGTCAAATCTTTTTATTATTTATGTTAATATCCATAACAATACTCTTCTCTTCCTTGGTCAGAGATGTTTCTTTTTATAGTGTTCAATGGCAGATTCCCAAATGGTCTTAAGTGCTGAGAACAAATCTCTGTTGAGTGCTCCAACTTTAACACACAATTTATATAACATCATTTAAAGCTTAGGTTATATCATAGAAGAGGGGACAGAAAGGATGTAAGAGGTGGAAGGGGGAGAAATACTGAGTGGTGCTGTATTGTGGATTTGGCCTGACTATTGGACACATGAATCTGTAGAAGCTGCAGTTATGTAGATCACAATTATGCAAAACCAGGTCTGCTAGCACTCAATTATAGATGAGGAAAGAGGGTCTGTTCCTCTTTAAGGTACTGTTGGAAGTTTGAATTTTTCTGGGGTGAGGGGAGCCATTTTTGTTAGTGGTGTAGCAACTGGTAAATTGGTTTACTTCTGGAAACTATCCCTCCAATTAGTGCTCATGCTAACAACATTACTGAAGTCCAGTGGAAAACAGGAAAGGGCATAAAAGGAGGAGGAGGACTTGCTAGAAAGAAGGCATTCAACAGGAAGGAGGACAATAGTGGGAATGAGTCTGATTAAAATATATCGCATACATGTAGCTTCAAGGTAGATTGCTCTGCCCATGGTCAGCTGATCTAAACACATGCATATAAGAGAGGCTACCCACAACGTCTTCAATTGGGGAAATTCTTGTATTAATTCTTTGAAGTCTGACATCACCTAGTAAAGGTTGCAGTATATGTATTATCATTAGGACCACTTCTGTGGTCACTGAGCATAACTTTTCCCCTTCTAATGCATTCTAATTTCCTCTTTTGCTGCTCTTTGACTTCTTTCCAAGGGCATTTACTTCATTGTCTGTTTCTTATTGTATAATAAAATACCTGATACTGTCTACTTTGTAAGCAAAAAGATGTGCTTAGCTCATAGTTGTAGATACTGTAACTGAATGGTCAGCCTCATTGTTTCACCATCTAGTAAGGACCATCAGTAGAAAACAGTGTCATGACAAAAAAGTATACAAGAGGAATCCCATGGCTAGAAAGGAATCCAGATGCTTTCTTTTGTAACAACTCAATCTTTTGAGAGCTGAGCAAGTTCTCATTAAAAATACCTTAAACTGCGACCTCACAATTTCCTATTAGACCCTACCTCTTTGAGGATTTTAGGCCACTTTTTACACTATACCAGTGAGCAAGATTCCAGCACATGAACCACTGGTAATAAATTCGAGCATAAGCCATACTAACTATGTAGAATTCAACTTTCTATAGATCTTCATATTCTCTTGCTGCCTATTCTGCCTCATGTTTAAAAACCTTAGTCTTTTCTTTCCTTTCAACTTCCACACCCATATGTTAATCTTGTGGTTTATGCAATGTTACTAGGCTTGTTCTCATATATCTATGTTTTTTTTAAGTTGACTTGTAAAATGAAACTAAGATGTAGTATTAAAGTGGAAAGATATTAATGGATAACTCTAAAGAGGCTGAAGAAGACATGCCCTGTTTACAAACATGCTTGGGGAGTGCTGTGTGGTAAATCTTATTTCCTAGACCCACATACTCTTTATATTATATATGTTTAAAACAATACTTACAAGCAAACAAAAGCAAACCAACACAATGTGTTTAGATTGGATTAAATACATCCCCAGGTGTATTTAATCACAAGACACATTGAGCAGATACATAGAACTGACATCAGTTTTGTTTGCCTCTGTACACAGAAGGCTTTTCCAGATTAGTCTATGACCCTAGAGATTAGAGCCATAACATAAAGATTCCAGAGAAGATGAGTAGATACAAAGGAAAATGATGGTTCATTTTTACTTATGCTTTTGCACAAATGTAAAACATATTGTTTCCAGTGAAATAGTTACTATTAATTGATAATAAACTTTCAAGTTTGATATACATAAATAACAACATATCTTAGAAAAAACAGGACATATATTAATGTACATTTCAAAAATATAATTCATGCTGTAAGGGAAGAGTTAAAAATAAATAACTTATCTGAAAATTAACTGAATTGTAATATACAATATGGAAATATAAGTAACATTCAAAAAATTTTATTTATTCTTCTTTTATACAATACATTCCATCTACATCTTCCTTTCCCTCCATCCCTCCCAGTCTACCTCAGATCTATTGTTCCATTGTCAGTCCCCAGAAAAGACCAGACCTCCCAGGCAGAGCTACCAAACACAGCACAACAAGATACAATAATAGTAGACTCAAACTCTCACGTCAAGTTTGGGTGATGGAGCATAATAGGAGAAACAGATCCCATGAACAAGCAAAAGAGTCAGAGACATTTCCACTTCCACTGTTAGGAGTACCCACAAAATGCTAAGGCAACAACCATAACATCTATGCAGAGGACCTAGTACAGACTCATGTAGGCTCTACCATTACTGTTTCAATCTCTGTGAGCCTCCTTGTCCCCTGCTTAAATCATTCTCCTAGTGTCTCTAATCTCTCTGGCTCATAGAATTTTTCCTCCCCCTCTTGAGTCAAGGGACCCTATGGAAATCTCTACCTGGGCTCTCTCTTTCCACCTAATGTTTGGCTATGGCTCTCAGCATCTGCTCCCATCAGCTGTCTGAGGCAGTTTCTCTGATGATGACTAACTGGATGGGGCACTGATCTACAAGTATAACAGAACATCATTAAGAATAATTTCATTGAGTTTATTTATTTATTTATTTATTGATTGATTGATTTAATCTTTGTGCTATCCAACTTCTGGTTCTTAGTCATCCAGACAGTGGCAGGCATGGGCTCCCTTTCTTGGTGTGGTTCTCAAATGAAACCACTCATTGGTTGGTTGTCCAGTCTCAATGTTCTGTTCCACAATTACTCTAGCACATCTTGTGGGCAGAACAGATTGTAAGTTGAAGGTTTTGTGGCTAGATTGGTGTCTCAGTCCTACCACTGGAAGTCTTTTCTTGGAATTTCCACTGCAGTAGGTTTCCACATTACCACAACCGCTCTCTAATTTCAGTTGTCGATCCCTAGACTCTCTCCCACCATCCCTTCCCCCGGCATCCTATTCTAATATCCATTTGCCCCAAGTCCACCAGCAAAACCTATTCTATTTCCCCTTGCTAAGGGAAATACAAGTTACTATAAATAACATTGTTAAAACATAAAACCTAATAGTAAAAACATTTAGTAAAGCTAATCCATTTGTGTCCACATGATTTTCTTCTCAGAAAAAAAAGAGATCATGTGTTTTGATGCAAGTTCTATAGAACTGATGAGGTAGTAAATTAAATACATCTAAAGATCACTCAAAAACAGCACATATTCCTTACCTCTTAATGGATTTTGAAAAAAAATGTTTTTATTGAGTCTTTGAGAATTTTGTATGATGTAATTTGATCATATTCATCGCTTTTGCCAACTACTTCTTACCCACACATCATTTTGTTACCCACTTTTTCAACTTGTTTTGGCTAACTGTTTTTTTCATATGGGGAATAGCCTGGAGTGTGATTGGTACACCAGGATCCACATCATTAAAGAACCACCCCTCAGAATACATCAAGCAGCTATAGCTCCTGAGTTGGACTTCATGACCACCTCCTCATTTCCATGCTTAGATTTTGTTTGGCTTAAGCTTTTGTAGGTTTTATGTATCTTGTCATAACTCATGCTAATTCTTATGTTTATCTGTCCTATTGTATCTGGAAAACACTGTTTCCTAATCTCTCTTCTGAATAGGTTGTTTAGCCTTCAAGAAACGGACATGATATACAACGTCCCACTCATCTCTGAGAACCCCATGGTCTCTAAATCTCTGCATGTTGACCAGTTGTGTGTTGGTCTCTGTGCTATTTGCCAACTACTGCAAGGAGAACCTTCTTTATTGAGGATTGTGCAATCACAATACATTTTTCTAATATTTATGCTATTTTGATTTTCTTTTTGTTATAAAAAAGATACAAATATTTTACTTCTTCCCATTTGAAATACATTTCAGGTTTATATAATTAATTTTAAGTATATTGTAGTATAGAGATATGATGTTTAAGAAGTATAAAATTTGCTGTGTACACTCTTAATGACACTAGTCTGAATAGAAAGCTTCCAGTATAGATGTTAAGTCCTGGTTCTTCCTCCCAGCACCGTGCTCCCAGATATATGACTCAGACTCAAAATATATGTATAAATACCTATACCATATAGCTAGGCTCTTCTCTGACTAGATATAACTTAAAAATCCCATTTATTGTAGCCTGCATGCTGACATATAAGTGGTTACCTATGCTCAGGTACCATGTGTCTGTCTCATCACATCTTCTTGGCAAATCTCCCTCCTGGCTTTCTCTCATAATTCTGCTCCCAGATGCTCTGCACTTTATTTTCTGCCCAAGGCATTGTTTATGGGCTGTTTAATTTACAGGTGATGCATCTGTACAATAAACAAGATAATCTCTCTACATTTCAATGTATATGAGATTTTCTATAATTAATATCTATGTTTTATTTAATTTTGAATATTAAATTATATGAATCATTGTAAAACATATCAAGTGCAGAACCATGCCTGACTTAAAATTTGTTCTCCATAATTACAAATTATGTTTCTTTCTACAAACAATCTAATCTCATATGTTTAGCTGTTTTGTTTTCTGTTTTTTGTTGGTTTTTTTTGTTTTTGTAAAATTTACACTATAGAAGCAAGGTGCAGTAGCATACACCTTTAAGCTCAGCATGGGAAAGCAGAGATTGGCCAATGTCTATGAGTTTAAAACCAATCTGGTCTACATTATGCGTTCCTGGTCATCCAGAGATACATAGGAAGAACCAGTATAAAAATAAAATACTAGGAGAAAATTATTTTAATAGTCACAATACCTACTTGTAGCATACATATAGACATGGAACAATCAATCTGAAATGCCTAGCATAGATCTCAAAACACAATGCAATCCCAATCCTAAACTGGATCCTTTTCTTATAAATTGTTTCATGTCAGAATGTGCTCTGAATTTTGGAAAGGACACTGTTCTTAACTTTAGATCTAATTCTGTGTGATCTGGGTCAAAGCTGGTGTGTATATTTGTGTGCTTTTATTCACCTGTAAAAAGAACCTCTTCACCTTTTTCCAAATGTAAATACCTTGTTTTAAAAGTGCAGTAGCCATATTCTTGTGTATTGAAATCTTGTTCATATGAACAGCAGTTTCTATTCTCATGTGCTGTGTAATACTTCCTCACACAGCAGCAGTTTATGCACTTTGCTAGATGTTGTTGTAGCAGCTTCAAATTTTGGCATGACATATGATTTTATAGGATGCCCGAAGAGTTTTAAATATTCAAACACATTCCTGCATATACACAGAGAAGATTAATCCTACTGGGGTTTAGAAATGATGAAGCCTAGTATAGACATGTATGGATCTAGTCACTAGAACAAATAACTACTTTGGATCTAGATTTAAAAAAAGGTGGGGGGACACATTTTTATCAGCTCAGCTCTCTGCTGCCTTGGTTTTTGCCCCTGTAAGATGAAATCCTTCCTGCACGGATTGATTGTAGGAGGATACACTTAGTACACTTATAAGACTATGCTTGTTATATGGCATATTCAACATTTGTGCATCTTTATTATTGCTATCTAATCTACTGTATTAGGGGATGAGAAAAGCCAGACTCAGATTAAAATGCAGTCCTGGAAGTTTGGGAAATAATTACTGATCAGGAAGATTTACTGTGAATATACATCCTTTTGCTTAACAATTGTACTCCACCAAAAAAAGCTGTAAAACCAATCTTAGTTGCTTTAGTCAACCTGTTTTATTAATCTCTCAAAAGCCCTAAATAACATGGGCTTAGTTTTCAGTATAACCTTTTTTTTTTTTTTTTTTTTTTTTTTTTTGTAGGCAAAAGCTTCTACTCAGATTTTTTTTCTTCAGGTAGCTGCAACTTAATAGATTATTTATACAGGATGAAAATTTTACTTTGAATTGATTTCAGAAATATTTATTCACTGTGAAACAAATGAGGAAATGGTATTCTAAACCTTTATGGGGTAAACCCATATTCTCCCCATTCTTGGTTTGCCATAAGGAGAATCTTCATCAGGCCCCAGCATGAGAGCATTTGCTCATGAAAATATATATATCTGAAACCTGCTGCTCCTGTTTTACCTGCAGAGCAGAATTTGCTGAGGAGACAAATGAATTCTGTTTTCATAGATCTATTACAGAGGTCAGCAAACTATATTTTTGTGCAAATTTGACCTTCCATTATACTTTGAAAATAAATTTTGAGTGGAATGTCAAAGTAAAAATATGATCATTTTTACTTTGTCTATGACTGTGTTTTGTGCCACACAGGAGAGTTAGAAGTAGAAAAAGCGTGTCAAAAGTACAGTGTCCTTTCAGAAAAAATAGCAGGGTCCCAACACAAAATGGTCTTTTTAGAAATAGTAACAATGTCCTAATGTACCTCAGAGTCGAAAAAATTGAAAATCATTGATTTAATGGGATCAATAACTCAACAAGTAAACACACTTAGTATTTCCATGAACACCAGAGATACTGTAAGGGAGAACTCTATACATGGTAAATACCAAACATCTTTTTAAGAAGCAATTTTAAAATGTATGACATTTATTTTTGCTTTTTATGTATATGCAGTATGTGCATACCCACAAAGTCCTGAGGAATGCACTAGATCTCCTGGAACTGTAGTTATAGATGGTTGCAAACCACTATTTGGATGCTAGGAACAGAACTGGGGTCCTCTGCAAAAGCAGTCAGACGTTTTAATCCCCAAGCAATCCTTCCAGTCCCTTTAAAACATAGCTTTCATTTAAGACTTTAAAAGGTATCCTTTCCCGAGCCCAGTGACAATACTGTTTCTGGAAACTAGGACAGCAAAAACAAAGGTCTGATCTAGATCTGCTGTGGCCAGAAGGACAGGGAGGCAGGTGCAGAGGTATCTGAGTCCCTGAGGACATATGGGATTTCATTTGGAAGGCTTAGGAGAGATTGACAACTTAATTGAATTGTTTTTAAGTAGTCAGAGATAATGCTTAGTATACATATGTGAACTCCCTCTTTCTTCATTTTTTTCTCCTTTGTACACCTGTTAGAAAGGGGACAACAACAAAACCATTGTCTTCTGTGAGGTAGAAAATATGAATATATATATATATATATATATATATATATATATATACATACATACATATACATACCTACAGATAGATAGATAGATAGATAGATAGATAGATAGATAGATAGATAGATAGACCTGTTTTCTTTTCTTGTTTTTTTTTAGAACTTTTTGGATATTTTGTTTATTTACATTTCAAATGTTTTTCCCTTTCTATGTCTCCCCTTTGGAAACCCCATATTTCATACCCCCTCTCCTGCCTCTATGAGGGTGCTCCCCTACTCACCCACCTACCCACTCACTGCTACCGCCCTGACCTGGCATTCCCCTACACTGGGGCATAGAACACCCTCAGGCCCAAGTGCAGCTCCTCCCACTGATGTCCAACAAGGCCATCCTCTGCCACATATGCAGCCTGAGCCCTGGGTCCCTTCATATGTATTCTTTGGTTGGTTGTCCAGTCCCCGGAAGCTCGTGGGGGTCTTTCCAGTTGACACTGTTGCTCCACCTATAGAGCTGCAAACCCCCTCAGCTCCTTCAGTCCCTTCTGCAACATTGGGGATCCCACTCTCAGTCTAATGGTTGGCTGTGAGCATCTGCCTCTGTATTTGTCAGGCTTTGGCAGAAGCTCTCAGTTGTTTGTTTTCTTTCTAGCTCTCCTCTCAACACTGCATGGGTGACTGTGCTGCTTCTGTCTCTAAACCTTAGGTTCTGAAATGGGCGCAGCATAGGATCCCAAAGAGTTTCACCAGCAATAAAAGCTCTACTCCCTTTTATTTAAATTGGCTTACTATGCTTTCTGAATTGACTACCACCCAGAGAGGGAAGGAAATGGAATAAATTATCCCCAAAGCCCCACACATTTCAGTTAAATGTATAGGACCATTGTTAATATCACAATATAAAGTCCAGAGCAAGTTTTCATGAATAAAATATAACTTATGCACAAAATAAATGAACCAGCTATGCAATATAGAATCTAATATCAGGTTCTAAAATGTAAATGAAACTTTGTATTCTGCATTTCAAGCTGTAATTGCCTGTGTATGTGAGGGACAAATGAGCAAAGAATTATTAAAATGCAGAACACTGTATAGATAACCACTGCTGTTCTAACTGAAGCATCTCCCTTAAGAGAATGGAGAAGGCCCTACATAAGAGCCCAGCAATCTTGCCTGAATTCTCCATATTTCTTGTAATTGTCCTTATGTGCTTACTGGTAGAATAGTTATAATGATTTTGCTTTTGTCCAAGGAGCTGCGAGTTGTACTGAAATCACAATCATAATATTTTGCAGATGTTATTAACATGAATATTATTATCATCCATAATACTCACAAGTAGTATATATACTATATATATAAATATAATATTGTTATAACTATCAGTTATTATTAGTTCACACAACCCAATTCAGTGTATGTGCTGTGGCCTCAACTAAGCTATCTGGTTTTAGTTTTGTATCCCTAAACCAGTGTTTTAGAAGGGCTTGGGGTCCTTATGAATAGATTCTGCATTCTCGCAAATCTAGAATCAAGTATCTTATTTAGAAATCTGGCAAATCCTGTTTCTTCATCTTCAAGTGGTGGACAAAGCACACAATCCATAGGATGGTCTGGACTATTGGTTAAGTATGACATCATCTGTCACTCAGAACCTCTGTTGTAAACAACCATTTTCCTGGTCATGGCCCTACATGTACTAGAATTGGATGAGCTCCAGCATTTTTGATTGCACCCTGGCACAAAGTAATAGCATGCTAGCAAATTTTGTTTGAATAACTTTGGCCTCATATATCCTCTTTAAAGGTAAAAGTTGAATTGATAATTTATGCAACTTAGCTTATCCCTCTAGTGCCCACGTGAGTTCAGAGCAGTGGACTGTGCATCACACAACAGGAGTAGTGGGTGGCAGAGAATCACTCATCAAATGATCTAGAAGATCTCTAACAAAAGTGAGAGCTAGCACATATGGTGTTGTAAGAAGTTTACTGAGTGATATGAACTCATCCTTTCATGAGTGTATACTTCTGCAGACTTCACATAGCCTGATTAAGGAAATGCATTCAGTAATAAATACAACATTAAACCCACCCTTGTTGAACTCACTTATCGTTTGTAGGAATTATTTTATGCCTGGAATGGAAATGGTAACAAAACAGTGTCCCTGATAATGAAAGGCTACTGTGCAGTCTGCCTTTGTGTGGGTATTTGAATTTCTTATTAGGCTCATCTGGCAGAATAAGGATCCAAATTCAGCATCCCTTCTTTAAGATTGCATTGTTAAAAAGCTATATGAAAGTCATCAGCTAAATAATTCCCTTGATCTAATAAATCTACTTTTTTTTTTTTAAAAAAGCTTGCTTCCAGTGTTCTCACAAAGCTCAGATGATACTATCAGAAAATATGAAATTTGAAATATTTAACAGCTTACAAGGACTCTTCACAGTCAGGAACTTTTGGCCCTTACTCTTTTTCTCTATGTCATGCTTCCTTATGCTTGCAGAAATACCTAAGATCTGATCATTGGAAACACAAAGGGCAAATGCTTTCTTTGGCTTGATCTGTTATGGCTTTTCATATAAGAGTTTTCCGAGATGTGAAAAATAAGTTGAAGCTTCTACTCCCCCCCTCAAAAATCATATTTGTGATCATACCATAATGTGAAGAGATAGCATCATAAATTCATTTGTTTAGATGGATGCATCTTTTTCCATTCAATCACAACTTCTATAGAGACAATAGAAAAAACAAACAACAAAATCCTCACCCATTTTCTCTCCATATGCTGATGTTTTAAAGAAGTAAAGGTATGATTTCCCAAACTATGACTTTGTATATAACAGATTATCACTGTTGGCTAAGTTAGAGTGAAGCTCTGACCTGGAAGCCAGACTATAACAGTATACAACCAATCCTTATTTCATTCTGAAAGTTGTTTTCTAAAGCTAATTATCTTACATAAAAGGGCACCTGTGGCAAACTAGCCATTGAATTTTATGTTAAATCTTTCTTTTGTGATTGATACTTCTGGGATACATGCAAACTTTAAAAAAATATTTTCGACTTGCACAAAGAAATAAATTTCAAATAGTTTAACATGGGAAAAATGAACAAGAAAACCACTTGTGCTATACTATTTAAATAAGTTTATGTCTGTATCTAAAACTATGCTAATGAAAAAGAAGGATATTGATTGATTCCTTGGAAAAAATAATGAATTGACATTATGAACATTAAAAAGCTCTGATGTTGTTTCCTCGATCAATCAGTGTTTGGTATTTACAAATAGAATATTTCAGCACCAATCTAGGGCCCAGACATTTGAAGGCTTTGCTTCTAAAGACTGCTCCAGTGAAGGAAGAATCCTACAACAGCTTTTATGGAAAGTCAGGTGAACATTTGGGAACTGCTGACAGCTCATGTTGTGTTTCTCTTTCTATGTTTTCTCTCTAAGGAACCCATCCATTCCATAAAATCTTTATGAAAATACCAATAAGCATGCCCATTCCCTGAGAAATGACTCACATGAAATCAAGTTATCATTAGATAATATAGTTCTCAGAAAGGGCATCTTGAATCTTGTGATCCAATACTGCCTGTCTTAAGGCAGAAACCTTAAGAAAGATCATTATTTCACATTGCAAATCTCTCACCAACTCTTCTGTCTGAAGATTTCCACTCCTTGCTTTGACTTTGTGAGATACTTCAAACACAGGACATACTATTTTCAGACATTCATCTTGGTCTTTTTAGCCATTAATGATGCTGTTTCCATATTAAGGAAAAGGTAGTTAGAAACCAATTGATGTTTCCTTGGACAGTGCTTTAGCACTTACCTGCATCCTTTTTTTTTCTTACAGTGCAGTCATTGCCCCCTCTTGGACCACCCTCTGATAGTTCCTCATCCCACTCCTTCTTTCCCCTGTCTTCAAGAGTCCATCCCAAGGAAGTTAGCTTGTTACATTTTGCTTTGCTGTAGCTTATTTGTACTAAAGATGTTGTTCTTTAGTCTGGTTCACCATTTGATTATTAAATGCTTGAAATGAATTTAAGCTATACATATTAACCAATATTTCCATTTTAAGAGAAAAATAAGATGCTGGGTGCATTCTGCGTCAGGTACCTGACCCTTTCATTAACATTTGTCTGACTTTTACTTTTCAGCTAATTTTCTTCTTACCAATGGGGAAGAGTTTCAGTGCACAAAGATAACTGTAGAGATTGCTTCCTTTCTGTGTGCCTCCTAGAACAACTCAATCTGGTTTTAGGCATGCAGGTGTCTACCTATAGGGTTGTTGTTGTCTAGATGCTTTTATTTTTTTCCAAATGTTTGTTGAAATTTACCTTCAGTTTGCCAATTTTAGGATTGGGTTGTTTTGAAAAATTTAGTTTGTGAATATTCTGTCTACAAGAATAGATTGATGCCATTATTCAAGATCATACACTTTATAGATTTTTTATTTCCAGTTTTTCTGTAATGTGATAATACAGAGTTCACTTCTTCCTGCATATAAGGCTATAACAAGAAGACTCATTCATTATGTGCTGGATGGTTTTATGTCAACTTGACACAAGCTAGCTCACAGAAAAGAGGAAACTTCAACTGAAAAAAATGCTTCCATAAAAACAGGCTGTATACAAGCATGTGGGAAACTTTTCAAATTCGTGAGTGATGTGGGCATGGCCTAGTCTATTGACAATGGTGCCATCTCTGTGGCAGTGGTCCTGGGTTCTATAAGAAAGTAGACTGAGCAAGCCCAGAGGAGCAAAGATGTAAGCTGTACTCTTCTTAACCTTTTGCTCCTTTCTCCAGATTCCTGACTTCGTTGAATTTCTGTTCTGACTTCCTTCACTGATGAACAATGATGATATGGAAGTATAAGACAAATAACTCATTTCATTCCCAAGTTGCTATTGTCATGATGTTTCAGTATAGTAATAGTAACCCTAATTTAGTTACATTTGAAACCAGAGTTCTGATCATAACTGTAAGAAAATAAGGCTCTGTCCTGTCAAATTTTGTTGCAGAATTACAAAGTAGAGTAAGCCATGTGGTTCTGTAGTTCAGAACACTGAGAAATTCATACATGCAATAATATTCTGTTCCTTTATACCCAGAGGGCACTGTTTGTGCCAAGGTCCTTAAAATTAAGACAGTAATCGATTAAGTCCTATTTTAGTTTACCCTTTTATTTAGAACCCCTTGTTTAGAAACAAGGAAAGCAAGGATACACACTTTAGTGAAAAGCACCATGTTCTCCTAATTGGAGAGCCTGAAGACTCAGTTTAGGATTTGGGTTCTTGATGTCCTGTCTTTCTCCTGGAGGTTGGCTCTATTAGATCCCTCTCCCTGCTGTAGAGCATTTCATCTAAGTTACTTCCCTTTGAGTCCTGAGAGTTTCTGTTTGCCATCCCACAGTAAAAAACTATGACCCAGAATTGTTCCTGTCTGAAAGAACTGCATGGAGCAAAATGGAAAAGAGCTCAAGGAAAAGGAGGTCCACTGGCAGGCCCAAATTGGGATCCAGCTCAAGTGGAGGCCCCAAGGTCTGACACTATCGCTGATGCTATGTTGTGCTCACAAAAAGGGGCTTATCATGACTGCCCTCTGAAAGACCTAAGAAGGAGCTGAAAGAGTCAGATGCAGCTATTTATACTCAACCAAATGGACAGAAACCACAGGTGACCCTGGTGGTTGAATTAGGAAAAAGCTGGAAGAAGCTGAGGAAGAGGGTGACCTATAGGAAGACCAGCAGTCTCAACTAACCTGGACTTCTGAGATTTCTCAGACACTGAGCCTCTAACCAGGCAGCATACACTAGCTGATATGAGGTTCCCAACACATACAGAGTAGAGGACTGCTGGATTTGGACTCAGTGAGATTAGATGAACCTAACCCTCAAGAGACTGAGGCCCCAGGGAGTGGGGAGTTCTGGTAGGGTGGGGCTGGGGGTGGAGACATCCTCTTGGAGATGAGAGGGAGAAGGTAAGGGTTGTGGAAAAGTCAGAAGGTGGACTGGTAGAGGATAAAGTCTGGACTTATAAACAAAAATATTGAAGGAAAAAAGAAAAAAGAATTTTGGTTCTTTTACAGTGCAATGTGGGTTCTTTACAACACACCATGTTTCTAAATCCCTCTCAGACAAGACTGAATCAGTGGAGCATTTAAATGAAGAGATCCACTGCTCTCCTTTCGCGTGTCTTTGCCAAACATCCTTTTAGTAATTTTCACTGTACTGTAAATTTGAAAATAAAGCAGACCACTGCTTTGGAGATGTAAATGTAAATGATGCTTTTATTTCCTCAGATAAAAGGATGAGATGAGAGCCATGCCTAAGCTGTGGAAATACATGGCTTGGGTTGAGCCCAACATGCTTCTATCTAACTATGCCTCAGCCACGGTCTAGAATCTTCTAGCTTTCATACAATCTAATATTCTGCAAACCTAGATCTTGAAGCCTTCAGCTTCCATCATCTATCTGTGAACCTAGGCCTAGAATGTTTCAGCCTCAGAGACTTATGGCTAAGTCAACTCTGTCCTAATTCTTTCTGAACTCTGGCTGGCTGGTTCAGCTAAGCTATTCTGGCTCTAACTCCTCTCCAAGCAGATTGATTCAAATTGGTTTATCTCAGCTTCTGCTGGAATTTCTCTGCTTGGAACAACTGTTCTGAAATCCATGATCTGAACTGAGCACAACTGTATACAACTAAACTGAACTGAACTGAACTCTACTCAAGTCAACTCAACTGAATTGAACTCTACTTCCTCTCCCTCACTATCTGTTAGTAGTTTCTTTCCTGTCTGTTGTCTTGAGAGTTGGACTTATTTGACTCATTCTGTCATCTCTTCCTCTGATTCATCAAATTGTCTGTCCTTAACTAGACATCATTGCTTGGGATAAGGGTGTGTACTAAAGGCAGGCATGTATTCCAGCCAAAGGGATTAATGGTGTATATTCCAACCAAAGGGAAAGTGTCTGCATTCAACCTGGATCATATCTTTGGATGTGTCTCTTGCCAGAGCAGCCATCTTGCTGCTTTGAAATTCCTCTACATAGAGAATTTTAGATAAATTGTTCCATCTCCTTTGAAATATAATTTGGTTTAGATGAAATAATATGAACACACAGGAAAACTACACTTTTCAAACTATCAGGAACTACTGAAAAGATTTAAAATAAAAACATATAAGTTAAAAATGTCAACGAGCCATAAAACATAAGATTGGATGGAATGGCGGCACACCTCAGACTAAGCTCTGGTAGTTCTGAAGGTCCACTGTGTTGTCAACTCTTGGCAGAAGACAGGTGCCATTTTAGTCAATCATGTGCCAATCATATACAATCATCATTATTGTGACGATAAATCCTGTACTTCTCATTTGTCGCTCACACTGTTCTATATTTACTTATGTAGCCAAACTAAAGAGCTATAGTCTATAATATATGTATATAGCAATGTCAGTGTCATTAGCTATATGGATTTATACTTCCAAGAATACGGTTATTTTGTTGTTGTTGTTTTGTTTTGTTTGTTAGCTTGGTTGAGATGAGCTCTTGCTATGTAACCAGGCTGGTCTTGAACTCACAATCCTCCTATCTTATCTTTCCAAGTGCTGGAATTAAAACCTGATAAATTTTGGGATTAAAAGCACCAAATCCAATGTACTTGCATTTTAAAATATGGCAATCTTAGGCATAGGTCTGCTTAGCTTTCTCCAGATTATGTAGCTTGTATGTGGCTAGCGGGATTTGAGTTAAAATATTTACCTGTAAGATTGGTACTCAATACCTCTCCTATGCTTGATGAATAGACCACTCGTTCTCTGCAAGGAAACTTGTACTGCTTGGGCACCCTAAGAATGATGGCTTTGCGAATGTTCTTTTCATTATCCCCTCTGAATTCTTTTTCTGTTGTATAGGGAGGTTATTGATTTTTGTATATTTATTTTGTGTTAGAACAGCTTACTGCCTTCAGTTATTACTAATAGTCACAATAGTTCTTCAGGGACACCTTCTATGTTTGCCAGGAGTATGGTCCCATTTATAATGGCATGTTTCTTCCTTCATCTCCAGTTCTTTGTCTGGTATTGAGTTCCTATTTTAGCAGATTAGGTATAATGCAGATACTCTTTAAAAATTGTGATGAGAAAATAAGTTGTTCCAAAGTGGAAGAAAAGAAAAAGAGAAGCAAGATTAAAAGGTTTCTTTTAAAATTTTGTAAAATGGTGAAAATACATGAAAAACATAATTTTAAAATGAAGACTTTTTTTTACTACAGTAATTGGTTTTAGAGGCGTTGCGAGTTTAGTAAATGTGGGCTAGACCCCACATACCTTTCTTCACTTTCTTCTTAGTTTATAATGGATTCCCTTTTAATGAACTGATGATTATTTAAAATATATTTCTACATCTTTATACGACAAGCATAACTAGAACGATGGAAAGGCTTTGAAATTTAGGAGACCATAAGCAGTAAAGGGCATTTCAGGCATAATGCTATCTCTGCACTGAGCTGATCTTATGGGAAAATCAATATCAAGGAGAAAGGGATCATATTAAAAATTGACCAAGCTTGAGAATGTGGGCTGGGAAACACTTCGAGGCATGCAAGCTTAATTGATAATGATCAGGAAATTGACTTGATTTAAAGGTGAATTCCATTGAGGTATTCACCTGAAACAATCTGATTCATAGGAAATAGGTAGAATTTTTTGTTTATAAACAGTTCTTGGAATTTATATTTAGATAAAATTTATATGCATAAATAATGTATTAAATAAATTATATAGTAAATCAATCACATTGTCAGTTAATAAAACCATGAACAAATTTATTACATAATATATATGAAAACTCTATGTTTATAAAATTGATAAATTCTGGTAGAGATTGTGATGGGGAAGACTACATCCACTGGGAGTTTGACCATGCCCCAGTGAGTATATTGGTAACACAGTAGGGCATTAGTCCTTGTCCTCTTCCTCCTTCTCTTCCTCCTTCTCCTCCTTGTCCTCCTCTTCCTTGCCCTCCTCCTCTTCATCCTCTTCTTTGGGGGAGGGTATCACAAGGGTATTGGGAACCTGAGAGGAATGGGAAGTGAATGTGATTGGAATGCATGTTAAGCAATCACAAGTAATCAATACATGGATTATATTGAAAATTTATAAAATAAATGAACTGACTAATTTCATCTTTTCAAAATGCCATGACAAATATTACACTATTTGTAAAACATTAACATACTTAAAAAAACATCAGGGTAACTTTCATGGGTCCCAGTCTTCGGAGTTAGAATGTTTTTGTGAAGATGGCACATTAAAACTTTCCACATCACATCCTATAGCATTCTGGATTTGCTTAGCAAAAAACCCAACTGAGCTATTCTTTCTCAATTGTTTTAATGTTCTTGCTGTTCAGGTGAACCTTGGTTCCTGTACCCAGGATGACAATCAGGAATGTGATTGCCCCTCCTAGATGGAGGATGTAACTCTCACCCTTTCAGTAGCAATGGAATTCTGCAGAAAGGTCAGAGCTAAGGTAGCTTTTTGCATGTATATTTGTGCCTCTATGGCAACCCAATAGTACCACTCAAAGAATGATCATCAGTTTGTTTTTTGAATCTTGGAATGATTTTACTAACTTCAAAGGCAATAGTTACAGATTTAGAAGTAGAACAGTAACCAGAAATAATATAGCACCAATTCCCTGGACTGATTATTAGAAAGCCAGAAGACATAATCTGCCTATCTCTTGTATAAAACTCAACACACTCATGACTGTAAGGAGTGATTAGGTACCTTCCTCAGAAGTTCTTGAAGGGTTGTGAAATAGAGACCCACATGCCTTAGACAAGCCTCTGGAGCTTGTAAGAAAAACTTGTGCTGAAAGTCCCCTGTGAATTCAGTCACAACTGTGTTCTAACCATGTGAATGGCAGAACCCTGTGCTGTCTGTAGGAAGGTCCTTCTCTGAACCATGTACCTATGGACGCAATCATGGGCTTTGTGCAGCACATCACTACAGCTTCCATTCTGAAGAATAAAACCAGCAAAGGTAGGGGAAGGGGCTCATCTCCTCACATGCTCGCTTAGCATGTACAAACAGCACAGGTTTAGTCTGCAGCACCACATCAAACTACCTACTAGAACATGTCAGTAATCCTAAGACTCAAAAGGTAAAGGCAAGATGACCAAAAGTTCTGAGTTATTCTGAGGTCAAGATCAACTTACTTACTAGCTGGAGCTATATGAAACCTTGTCTAAAGATAACAAATTAAGTAAACTAAATATAGGTTCTGATTACCCAAGCATACCCACTACATGCCACAGAACAAGCAAATTAAAAAAAAAAAAAAAAACTTAATGACAGTCCCTTGATCTGCCAGTCATTGCCAGGTCTCTGGAGTAAGTTGTCATTTCTGGGACCTGATTAGAGGAAGGCCACATTCATTTGATACCAATTTCTTGCAGTCTATACATTGAAACCGTCTCAGCATATTCCCATTTATGTAATCAGAAAGAACGTTTTGCAATGACGCTTTATTTCTTCATTCTTTTTTTTGTGAAAGAAAAGAGGAGCCCCATCTCTTCTTGTCCCTCTTGGGTGGTCCTGTTGTTCCTTCTTTGAAATAGAAAGGGTGTAATTTTTTCTCCTTTCAAAGATGCTAAGTGGCGGTTATTACACTGTCTTTATTGTCTGTTGCTTTCTTAGCACTGCCTGGCTCTTACCCACTTGTGTAGGAGCTCAACGGGGGACTTTCATCATCTTTTCTTTACCCAAGTGTTGCCCTCTTACACTTCTCTTTTCTTTTCTTTCTCTGGGCATCTTTATTTTTCATTTTGCTCACATGCTTCTTTTAGAAGACAGAGAGTAGTATGCACCTTTAAAAGCCTATCTTCTTCAAATAATAGAGGAGAAAGAGATTAATAAACTGAGGGAGAGACATGGACTGAGCAAGCTACCACTCCCACAGCTGCAATTGTGAGGGAGAAATAAAGTAGGAACAAACAGCAGATAGGGAGTGGGAAACAATCTTGGGTGCAACACTGAAAACCCCTATTCAGAAATGCAACAAATTGGATATTCCCTTTAGTGTGTCAATCTCTTGTTCCCAGCTCTTCTGTACCATCTCTTTTCCTTGACGCTCAGTCTGAAGTATTTCCTCTCAGGGAAAGAATGGAGTTTTTCAAACTCAAGAGCCTAATTAGGAACAAGGTTTTCCACCCTTTCAGGATTACATTGGAAGCTACACTCCTCTTTTCTGCTCTATTTACAATGGAGGCGTTTATAATAAAGAGGCTCACAGTAGGACACTGCTGCCATTGGTAGTATCGAAATGAGAACTGTACAGAGAAAATAGACATAAGTTCAAGTACTGTGAGGTCTATTGTTTGTAAGTGTTTTTGTCTGATGCAGTAAGAGGCAGGCACATACCATATTGGAACTATATTAAGTGGCGTGCACACCATCTTAACACTTTAATGAGCCTCACATTTTAGTTCTGGGAAAAAAATTGATGCTCACTTCTAAATTTTGACACCACTATCTTAGGCTGCTTTTATTTAACTTTCAAGCATGAGCAGACTTCGAGAAATAGTGATGTCTGAGATGGCTGGGAGAGAAGCACCGTCACAGCAGAAATATAGAGTATGTTAGCATTGCTCATATGTCATATTTCCACGGACTTCTTAGACGTGTGTATCAAAGTCAGTGGTAGAGCATAGATCTTCCCATTAAAAGTTCTGTGAAGAAGCACAACCACTGCCAGTGTTTCTAGTGCGAACATGGATAGATTCATCCATAGCGTAGACAGCAGCAATCCTTCTGGAGAGAATGAGTAAAAATCTCAGAAGAAATTGGGATCTTTTTTTTCTGCTATGTTATAACCCTTCTTACCCTCTGGACTCAGAGATTGCCTTTGTTTATGCCCAAATTTCTAAGCTTCATTACTTTTTCCTCAATGGGCATCTTGAATGAGTGCTTCCCAGCTTCTGGACTTGTCTCAATTTAGATTAGTCCCCAAGTAACCCAATTTCCTCCTCTTCTTCCTCTTCTCCTCTTCCTCCTCCTGTTCCTCTTGCTACTCTTTCAACCCTTCCTTTAGCTTTTCCTTCTTATTTTGTTTAACTCAATCTGATAGAACTGTCCCTCTGATTATAAGCCAACAAAGCCTAGATCATCTCTACACAGTCAATTAAGTGATAAGGTGTTTAGCAGTGCACGTTCAATCTTTCTGAACTCCCCATTGTCTTTGTGTATTGGTCCTAGTAGAAATGACTTACCACTCTGTCTACAAGTCATGTATTATTTAGTTGACAACCACAGTAAACTTTTTGAACAGATGAGGCTGGAGTTGCTCTGACTGGGATAGTTTTCTTTTGAAATATTTGTGAGGGAATTTCCTTTCTTTCTTTAAAAGATCCAATTCAGACATAACTGTAAAATCTTCTTGGAGTCCTCAGACAAACAGTGCATCATATTTATCCATTTCTGTGGCTCCATAACTAACTTGAAGTTGTTTATTCATTTGTTTTGCTTAATTATTCTCTTCTATGGTAATGCTATTTATTGCTAACAGGGTTTAAGATGTAACTGGTTTACTATCTACCATAGTAATATTGTTTTCAGTTAATTTTTGTAAATGTTTATTTACCTTATACATGTGAGTACACTGTCTGTCTTCAATCACACCTGAAGATGTCCGTGGATTCCATTATGGTTGTGATGGTTGTGATGATCATGTGGTTGCCTGAAACTAAATTCAGGTCCTCTGGAAGAGCAGTCAGTGCTCTTATCTGTAGAGCTATCTCTCTAGCCCCTAATGTTTTTGTTTGTTTGTTTTTGAATTTTTTTTTGGATTTTCAAGACAGGGTTTCTCTGTGTAGCCCTGGCTGTCCTAGAACTCACTCTGTAGACCAGGTTGGCCTCAAACTCAGAAATCTGCCTGCCTCTGCCTCCCAGAGTACTGCGATTACAGGCATGCGGAACCACTGCCTGGCTGTTTGTTTTTAATGAGAGATTAAATTGCATTTGAAAGTCTCCATTTTTGACAGGTAGAGGATGGAGAAAAGAGGAAAGTATTAATGGCTTTAAGATCAGGCTGTACAGTGATGCTAACATGAGATCCTTCTGCGCTTGTAAGAAGGTTCATATAGGTAAGTTTGAGGATGAAAAAGTATGGAGGATCCAATAACTTTTTCTTTCAAATCCTTTGACTTAAATACATTGTTAAAATACCCAGAGCAAACGTACAGAGAGCATGTATATAGAGCATGTAAATTGATAATGCTTGGTTCACTTTACTCCAGCTGTGTTTTGCTCTGAAAAACCATTGCGTATCATTTACTTCATTAAACATGAAGCCTACAGCAAGTCTGAAGGTTTTTTATAAACTATCTATTTTCTTACTAGCCTAAAGGAAGTAGGAAACTTCATAAGGTACTATGCGAGAAGCATTTCCTGGTTCTCTTCTCCCATCCTTGTTTGTACACACCAATAGCAGCCAAGATTATCTTAGATTATCTCAAAGATCAGGAACAGTTCAAAATATTTAATTTAAGAGAGCATATATGTTATGATAAACAAACAATCATGGCTCTACACATAATTGCAATCAGCTGGAAGACATTAAGTAGGGTGGATAACACATGCATAGGTCTGCAGAAGTTGAACAGTAATAGATTCTTATAGACCCCTAAGGCAGGTGATGCTGTAACCAATACTTTTAAAAATATACAGATATGTCTATCTGTCTTTCTTTTCTTTCTTTTTTTCTTTCCTTCTTTCATTCTTCCTTCCCTCCCTACCTCCCTCTTTCCTTCCTTCCTCCCTCCCTCCCTTCCTCCCTCCCTCCCTCCCTCCCTCTCTCCCTCCCTCCCTCTCTCCCTCCCTCCCTCCCTCCCTCCCTCCCTTCTTTCTTTCTTTCTTTCTTTGTTTCTTTCTTTGTTTCTTTCTTTGTTTCTTTTCTTCATATGGCTCCAAAGCAACCTAAAGAAATCTGTCCCCTTGACTGATTCTCATTGCTCAAACACATATTGAAGACAACACACTTAATCTCTCTAGCCATCTTTGACTATCAAGTCTATTTTTATCCGTAGTGGCTCTGTGGTTGTGAAATGGAATACAGAGCTTGAGCTGATTCTGTGTCTGGTTTTCTGCAAAGGCCACTAAATGTCAGTCGCTGTGCTGTGAATGGGACAGTGGTGGGTTATCCAATCTCTATAGATTCACTTTTGATTCTAGATATTCTTGAATATCATTTTCCAAATTCTTACAACCACAGACATAGAAGGGAAAAAAAACAAATCTCTCTGGCCAGTATTGTTTCACATGTGTCCTTAAGGTAACCCTGACCTTGCTATTATAGAAAATTCTCGTTAATATAACATCTGTGAAGTTGTCTGAGTTCCTGGCTGCCACAGAAATCAAGAGAACAAAGGAGAGTTATGCTATCACCTTCATCATTCTGACAATATGTCTATGTTGTCTAAGTAGACACAACTGAAGCATTCAGAAATACCCCATTTCCACTTCAGATTCTCTGATTATTATTTCTAGAACAAATACAGTTCATTTTTAAACCTGAAAAAATAAACAGTGATTATTGACAAACAGGTCCAATCCTCTCTAACTTATTTATTCTCCTTATAATCTTCTGGGTATTCTTCAGTGAATATTTTTCACTTTAAATTTGACTACAGTTTTTGTAAAACTTTCCACATTGATTTACTTTTACAGTTGTTAGGTGTTTTCTTGTGTGTTCATGAACTTTTGAAAGGACAGAAGTTTTGCAAGATGAATTAAGTGTCTATATGTATGTGTATATAAATTTATACACATAAAGTGCACAGTTGCTATGCACTGAATGCTAGAGTAGCTGCAAACTGAGTATATTGCTATGCATGGAATAACTAGAGTAGCTGCATGCTACTTGTGATCTAATAAAGTACCTAAAGCTTCTTTCTTTCTTTCTTTCTTTCTTTTTTCCTTTATTGGATATTTTATTTATTTTCATTTCAAATGTTATCACCTTTCCAGGTCTCGCCTCCAGAAACCCCATTCCATCCCCATCCCCCTCCCCCTGCCTCTATGAGGGTGTTCCCTCACCCACCCACCCACTCCTGCCTTCCTGCCCTGGCATTCCCCTTCACTGGAGCATCAAAACCCCTCAGGCCCAAGGGCCACTCTTCCCACTGAAGTCGAACAATGCCAACCTCTGTCACATATCTGGCCAGAGCCATGTACCCCTCCATGTGTACTCTTTGGTTGGTGGCCCAGCCCCCAGGCACTCCAGGGTTCTGGCCAGTTGACACTTTTGCTCCCTTCATGGTTATAAATCCCCTCAATTCCTTCAGACTCTTATCCAATCTTTCTTTCACTCTCCCATGGAGCTGCAACCTCCCTTAGCACCTTCAGTCCCTCCTCCAATGTTTCTATCTTTATAGCTGGATACTGAAATCATATGTATGTTTATATTGATTATATATAATATTCTTATTAATATATTATATTATACATTATACATTATGCATTATACATTATACATTATACACTATACATTATTTATACACACACGCACACACACACATATATATATATATATATATATTTGCTTTTTACTTTCAGAAGCCAGAAGTTGGTGTTAGATCCTGAACCTGAATCTAGGTAGTTGTGAGCTACTGGATATGGGTCTAGGAACCAAATCCAGACAAAGAGCAGTACACTCACTTAATCACTGAGCCAACTGTCTATATCCCTCTTTCACTATTTTCTTAATGATCATAGAAGACTCTATATATAATCTGTATTTAGGATAATTCTGGATTAGGCTACCATGGGTGATGACCTTACCTTCTTTAGCTTTGTTTTGGTAGCTGAATTAAATATTGGACACAGTAGATCATCCTAATAAGAAGCCCTATTGCTTTGCCTGACAATGTATCTCATGTACAGAGTATTCTGAAGATTCCAAACATGCTAAAATTAACAAACAGATTAAATAACAAATAAAAATAGAATTAAACTTGCAAAAATTAATACTCTGCATACTAGTCATGGGTTATGTGAAAAAACAGTTTTAAAATTTCCTTTATGACAACAGAAAATAAAATACTCAGGTGCAGATTTAACTAAGAACATGGAAGATTTTACAGTGAAAAATAATAAAACAATGACATCAACTGAAGAAAACAAATAAATTGTTTCTATACCATTTCACAGAGTGTAAGAATTATTGTCAAGTGTTCTTATAATCCAAGTAACCTACATAACCATTAGCACCCAAGCCAAAGTTCCAAAGTTTTAGACTTACAGAAGTGTGTGGGGGAGTTTACATATTATGTGGATTCACAACAGATCATTAATAGTCAAAACAATCTTAAGCATAAAGAACAGAATTACAATTTGTGGTTTAAAATATTATGAAAAAAATCATGGGAAAAATTTTTCTACTGGTGTAAGGATAGGCATACTGAGTAATAGAACAGGACAGAGCTTTTTAGAATAAACTCACATTTATTAGCAGTGGACTTTTGGCAAAGATGTAGATGACATAAAATGGAGAACGAGCATCAATTTAATAAATGGCTTCAGGAAACTTGTTTATCTTCATACAGAAGAATAAGGGAATACAGAAGTTTGACGCAGAATGAATACTTAGGACTTAGGAGTGTAAGTCTATGAAAAGAAAACACAAAGGACATATTTCATCACAAGAGATTGTGAAAGCATCTAAAATGGCAAAAGCAAAAGTAAACATTGAAATTACAAGATGCTTCTGTTCAGTAAAGTCAAAGTAGTAGAAGTAGACAGTGCATATAACTAGCAGTGATACTTGGAAATCATACATGGTGGAAGGAGTTATTGCAAAATATAAAAAGGAATTTAAACATCCCAATAGCCATAAAACAGGCAGACTGAAGAATGTTAGAAATATAGGGAGATGCTTCTCAGAAAGGGACTTTCAAACAGTGTGGGTTTGTTCAGTGTTATTAATCATTCAGGAATGCTATTTAAGACTATATTAATATATTATCTCCTAGTTGTTAGAATTTCTTTTGCCAAAAGAATAAAGATAATGTTGGGGAGGAGATAGAGAAAAGAAATCTCTGTGCACTGCTGGAGAGTGTGAGTACAGAATGCACTCTATGTAGATCCATCAAAAAACTGAAAAGACAACTGTTACATGCTGCATCAATAGTAGCTCTTTAACTATGTTAATAGGAAATGAATTACCTTGTGTGTTGGTAGTATCACTATCCACAATAGTCAATATGTAGACTCAACCTAACTACCTGACAAAGGATAAAGACAATGTGCTTTATACACATGCCTAAATTTAAGTACTATTTATCCTTAAAGAAAAATATTCAGTTGAGAAAATATGGATAAATCTAGAGTGCATTATAATCAGTGTAATTAAAGAGTCACAGATAATATATCATTTCATTCGTATGTGGAATCTAAACAATACTGATATATCAGTAGAATGACAGTTATCAGTGTCTGGGAGTGGAGTAAGCCAGCATGTGGAGAGTTACTAACTATAGAGTAAATTTGGGTAGCAAGAGAAAATGTTTTGAGGTCTACTGCATGAATGGGTAACTGTAATCAATAATGTATTATACATATAAAAATAACTGAGAGTAAATTTAAAGTAAATAATTAGAAATATATCAAGTGACAAATCAAGTGTCAATGACAACTCTGTTAGTTGTGTTAATTAGCTTTATTTAAATACTTCAGTATCAGAATATGCCAGGTATTCCTTAAAAGATTATAAAATATAATTAGGATATGTCAATTTAAAATGATTATTAGGATATGAGAAGGGGACTTAGTGGTTAGGAGCAGGTACCACTCTTATAAGAGAACCAAAGTTCAATCCTCAGCTCTCATACTGGACAGCTCACAACAGATTGTAACACTGTTTCCAGGACCACTTATCCTCTCATGTTTCTGTTGGCATCTGTATTCACAGGCACATTCTCCTACATACACATAAGTATATTATCATATGGACTTGAAAACAGTGTTTCCAAAATATCAGTTGTATGAAATTGATCTTTAACTTTGACTCGTTGTACCTCAAAACTCAGAAGAAAGTCTTCCTAAGATACTATGACCTATTTTCAAATATTTTACAGAATCAATAGAATCAGAATGATGATTTTATTTTTTAAGCACAGAGTGGTTCTACATTATTCACATCACTGTGTGACTGTAGCATCCAAAGCCTGTTCTACCAGGGCACTGGAGACATGCATAAAAGGGGACAGAATAGAAATACCCAAATAGAGCTTTGTTGTGGTCATTGAAATTTTAACCAAAAGCTGGATCTAATTTTAGCACTCTCATAGATAAGATAGGAAGCTTGTAAGTTTAAGTACAACTTGGGCTGTTTCAAACAAAGAAAAGATAGATAAGAAGATAGTATTTTCATAGATACAATTAGAAGATAGTATTTTTATAGCAAAAGTTTAGTAAGTGTCCATAAACTGTATTCTAGTGAGTCAACAAGGGCACAGAACCATTGTAACTGTTCTGATTTCCTATGAAAAAATGAAAATGGGTATGGATACTTTCCTAGCTTATTGATAATTTTTTGAACATTTAAATATCCATTTATCAGTAATGCTACTACTATGGATTTATTTAATTGAATTGAACACTTTTAAATGAAAATGCATGGGCAAATATTTGTAGCCCATTTAATAACAAAGATTAAAAAAAAAAGAACAGAATTGTCTGATAGGTAATTGAATAAAAACCTGTAATGGGTTCTATAATGATATGCTACCTAACAGAAACAGGCAAGTCAATGGTACACAAATCAAGTGGATAGGTTTTTAAAGCAATAGGATGAGTGAAATAACCTGCCCTCTGGTCTGTACTATATGACTCTGTTTATGAAACCCCGGAAATAAGATCAGAGACTGGACTAGCTAGGTTGAGGCTAAAGGGGAAGAGAGGTTCCTCAAGTGAATGACTTCCTTCCATATTTTCTCTTTTTTTCTCTTTTTTTTGTTTTATTTTGTTTTTTTCTATATTCTTTATTTACATTCCAAATGATTTTCCCTTTCCTGGTTCTCCCATCCCCATAAGTCCCATAGCCCTCTTGCCTCCGCCCATTCCCCAACCAACCACTTCTCATATTTTCTACTGGCAGAGAATACGTAAATGTGTGCATTTGAAAATATCTTAGAGAGCCACTTCCTCATATGCCGACTGCTCTTTCTGCTGTTGTAGAACTTTGCCAGATCTTCCATAATGAATACCCCATCTCCTGATACTTCCTAGAAAACCAGCAGCACGCAGGGCATTCGGTAAGAACCACCTCACCTCTGGAGGCCCAGAGCTGCTGGGACTTGCTACCCAGTAAACACCAAAACCCCTGCCCACCAGAATACATGCTTCTGTCTGCTTATTCTTCTGTGGTAGACCCTTGCCAGGTCTGCCACAGTGAAGACCCCATCCCCTGATATTTCCTGGAGAACCAGTCACATGCAGGGCATTTGAGAGAATGGGAATCCCAGGAGTACAGGTACACAGGCTTGCAGGACAGAGAATCCACAGTCAGAGACAGCAAGACCAGCTAATACTGGAGATAACTAGATGGCAAAACACAAACACAAGATCATTACCAACAGAAACCCAATCAACATGGCACCATCAGAACCCAGTTCTCCAATAACAGCAAATCCTAAAGCAAGAGCTGTATTTAAAATCACAGCTCATGATGCTGATAGAGGACTTCAAGAAGGACATAAATAACACCCTTTAAGAAATATAGGAGAACATGGTTCAACAGGTAGGAGCCCTTAAAAATGAAACACAAAAATTCCTTAAAGGATTTCAGGAAAACACAAACAAACAAGTGAAGAAACTGAACAAAACTATTCAGGATCTAAAAATAGAAGTAGAAACAATAAAGAAACCACAAGTGAGACATCTCTGGAGATAGAAAGCCTTAGAAAAAAATTCAAAGGAAATAGATGGCAAGCATCAACAACAGAATACAAGAGATAGAAGAAAGAATCTCAGATGATGATTCCATAGAAAACATTGACTCAATGTCATAGAAAGTGTATAATGCAAAAAGTTTGTAACCCAAAACATCTAGGAAATCCAAGACACAATGAGAAGACCAAACCTAAGGATTATAGGTATAGAAGAGTGCCAAGATTTATGACTTAAAGGGCCAATAAATGTCTTCAACAAAATTATAGAAGAAAACTTCCCTAACCTAAAGAAAGAGATGCACATGAACATACAAGAAGCCTACAGATATCCAGGCTGGACCAGAACAGAAATAACTCCAGTCACATAATAATCAAAACACCAAATGCAATAAACAAAGAAAGAATATTGTATAAGATAAAATCTACTTTCAACCAAAAGTTGTCAAAAAAGATAAGGAGGGACACTTCATACTGGTCAGAGGAAAAGTCTAACCAAGATGAACTCTCAATTCTGAACATCTATGTTCCAAAAGAAAGGTCACCCACATTCATAAAAGGAGTGTTACTAAAGCTCAAAGCACACCTTGTACCCCATACAATAATAGTGGGAGACTTCAACACTCTACTCCCAATGCTGGGCAAAACAAGGAAACAGAAGACAGAAAGACAGTGAAGCTAACTGAAATTGTGGACCAAATGGATCTAACAGACATTTCTAGAACATTCTATCCTAAAGTAAAAGAATATACTTTCTTCTCAGCACTTCATGGTACCTTTTCCAGAACTGACCATACAATTGGACACAAAACAGGCCTCAGCAGATACAGAAATATTGAAATAATTCCATCAGCCTTATCAGATCACCACAGCCTAAAGCTGGTCTTAAATCAAAAAAAAAAAAAAAAAAACAAAACAAAACAAAACAAAACAAACAAAACAAACAAACCAAAAAAAAAAACCCCCACAAAACACACAAACACATAGACGTGAACAATGCTCCACTTGATGATAGCTTGGTCAAGGAGGAAATAAAGAAATTAAAGACTTTTTTTAGGATTTAATGAAAATGAAGACACATCATACCGAAACTTATGGGACACAATGAAAGCAATGCTCAGAGGAAAACTGATAGCTCTAAGTGCCTCCAAAAAGAAAATGGAGAGAGCTTACACTAGCAACTTGACAGTACACCTGAAAGCTCTAGAATAAAAAGAATCAAATACACCCAAGAGAAATAGCGGGCAGGAAATAAACTCAGGGCTGAAATGAATCAAATAGAAACAAAAAGAACTATATAAAGAATCAATAAAACCAGGAGCTGGTTCTTTGAGAAAATCAACAAGATAGATAAACCCTTTGTCAGACTACCCAGAGGGCACAGAGGCAGTACCTAAATTAATAAAATTAGAAATGAAAAGGGAGACATAATAACAGAAACTGTAGAAATTCAAAAAATCATCAGATCCTACTACAAAAGCTTATACTCAACAAAATTTGAAAATCTGGATGGAATGGACAATTTCTAGATACATACCAGGTGCCAATGTTAGAACAGGATCAGACAAGACATCTAAACAGTGCCATAAGTCCTGAGGAAATAGAAGCAGTTGTTAATAGTTTCCCATAGAAAAAAGCCCAGGACCAGATGGATTTAGTGGGGGAATTGTGAGCTAATAGTCGTCAATCTATTCCATGAAATAGAAACTCAAGGAACACTACCTAACTCATTCTATGAAGCCACAATAACACATATACCTAAACCAAACAAAGACCAAACAAGGAAAGAGAACTTCAGACCAATTTCCCTTATGAACATTGATGCAAAAGTACTCAACAAATTCTGGCCAAAGGAATCCAAGAATACATCAAAACAAAACTCATCACAATCAAGTAGGCTTCATCCCAGGGATGCAGGGATGGTCCAATATACAGAAATCCACCAATGTAATCCACTATATAAACAAACTCAAAGAAAAAAACTACATGGACATTTCATTAGATGCAGAACAAGATTTTGACAAAATTCAGAATCCCTTCTTGATAAAAGTCTTGGGAGAGTTTGAGAATTCAAGTCCCATACCTAAACATAGTGAAAGCAATATACTGCAAACTGGTAGCCAATATCAAATTAAATGGGAAGAAACTTGAAACAATCCTACTAAAATTAGGGACCAGACATTGTTGCCCACTCTCTCTTTATTCAATATATAGTATTTGAAGACCTAGCCATAGCAATCAGACAACTAATGGAGGTCAAATGTATACAAATTGACAAGGAAGAAGTCAAAATATCAGTATTTGCAGATGACATGATCGTATAACTAAGTGACCCAAAAATTTCCACCAGAGAACTCCTAAAGCTGATAAACAACTTCAGTAATGTGGCTGGATATAAAATTAACTCATATAAAATCAGTAGCCTTCCTCTACTCAAAGGATAAACAAGCTGAGAAAGAAATTTGGGAAATGACACCCTTCACAATAGTCACAAATAATATTATATTCCTTGGTGTGACTCTAACCACGCAAGTAGTTGGAGATCTGTAACTAAGAAATATCTGTATGAAAAGAACGTTAAGCTACTGAGGAAAGAAATCAAAAAAGATCTCAGAAGATGGAAAGATCTCCCCTGCTCATGGATTGGCATGATTAATATAGTAAGAATGGGCATCTTGCCAAAAGCAATCTACATATTCAATGAAATTCCCATCAAAATCCAACTCAATTCTTCATAGAGCTAGAAAGAGCAATCTTCAAAGTCATCTAAAATAACACAAAACCCAGGATAGCAAAAACTATTCTCCACAATAAATATCTCTTGAGGGAATCACCATCCCTGACCTCAAGCTCTACTACAGAGCAATAGTGGCAAGAAACTGGTATTGGTATGGAGACAGGCAGGAAGATCAATGGAATAGAACTGAAGACCCAGAAATGAACCAACACAACTATGGTCACTTGATATTTGACAAAGGAGCTAAAAGCATCCAGAGGAAAAAAAGACAGCATTTTTGACAAATGGTGCTGGATCACCTCTAGGTCAGCATGCAGAAAAATGCAAATTGATCCATTCTTATCTCCTTTTACAAAGCTCAAGTACAAGTGAATCAAGGATCTACACATAAAACCAGATACACTGAAGCTAATAGAGGAGAAAGTGGGGAAGAATCATGAACACATGCCTACACGGGATGTGTTCCTAAATTATCTTAAATAGAACACCAATGGCTTATGCTCTAAGAACAAGAATGGACAAATGGTACCTCATAAGACAGACCAGCTTCTGTAAGGCAAAGGACACTGTCAATAGGACAAAATGGCAGCCAACAGATTGGAAAAATTTCTTTACCAATCCTACATCGATAGAGGGCTAATATCCAATGTATAGAAAACACTCAAGAAGTTAGACTCCAGAAAGTCAAATAACCCTATTAAAAAATGGGGTAAACACTGTGAAGAACTGAATTGGGATTTTGATGGGGATTGCATTGAATCTGTAGATCACTTTTGGCAAGATGACCATTTTTACTATATTAATCCTGCCGATTCACAAACATGGCAGATTTTTCCATTTTCTGAGGTCTTCTTCGATTTCCTTCTTCAGAGACCTGAAGTTCTTGTCCTATAGATTTTTCACTTGTTTGGTTAGAGTCACACCAAGATACTTTATATTGTTGGTGGCTATTGTGAAGGGTGTCATTTCCCTAACTTCTTTCTCAGCCTGCTTATCCTTTGAGTATAGGAAGGCAACTGATTTGCTGGAGTTGATTTTATAACCAGCCACTTTGCTGAAGTTGTTCATCAGCTGTAGGAGTTCTCTGGTGGAGGTTTTTGGTTCACTTAAGTAGACTGTCATGTCACCTGCAAATAGTGATAATTTGACTTCTTCCTTTCCAATTTGTATCCCCTTGACCTCCTTATGTTGTCTAATTGCTCTAGCTAGAACTTCAAGTACTATATTGAAAAGATATGGAGAGAGAGGACGGCCTTGTCTAGTCCCTGATTTACTGGGATTGTTTCAAGTTTCTCTCCATTTAGTTTGATGTTGGCTACCAGTTTGCTGTATATTGCTTTAACGATGTTTAGGTATGGGCCTTGAATTCCTGTTCTTTCCAAGAATTTTAGCAAAAAAGGATGCTGAATTTTGTCAAATGCTTTTTCTGCATCTAATGAGATGATCATATGTTTTTTTTCTTTGAGCTTGTTTATGTAGTGGATAGCATTGATGGATTTCCTTATACTGAACTATCCCTGCATCCCTGGGATGAAGACTACTTGATCATGGTGGATGATCGTTTTGATGTGTTCTTGGATTCAGTTGGCAAGAATTTTATCAATTATTTTTGCATCAATATTCATAAGGGAAATTGGCCTGAAGTTCTCTTTCTTTGTTGGATCTTTGTGTGGTTTTTGTATCAGTGTAATTGTGGCTTCATAGAACGAGTTGGGCAGAGTTCCTTCTGTTTCTATTTTGTGGAATAGTTTGAAGAGTATTGGTGTTAGGTCTTCTATGAAAGTCTGATAGAATTGAGCACTGAAGCCATCTGGACCCGTGCTTTTTTTGGTTGGGAGAATTTCTATGACCCATTTTATTTCTTCAGGTGCTATGGGAATGTTTAGATAATCTATTTGATCCTGATTTAGTTTTGGTGTCGGATATCTGTCTAGAAAACTGTTCATTTCCTCCAGATTCTCCAGTTGTGTTGAGTATAGGCTTTTGTAATAGGATCTAATGATTTTGTGAATTTCCTCAGTTTCTCTTGTTATATCTCCCTTTTCATTTCTAAGTTTGTTAATCTGTATACTGTCTCTGTGCCCTCTGGTTAGTCTGGCTAAGGGTTTATCAACCTTGTTGATTTTCTCAAAGAACCAGCTCCTGGTTTTGTTGATTCTTTGTATGGTTCTCTTTGTTTCTACTTGATTGATTTCAGCCCTGAGTTTGATGATTTCCTGCCTTCTACTCCTCCTGGGTGAAACAGCTTCTTTTTGTTCCAGGGCTTTCAGGTGTGTCATTAAGCTGTTAGTGTATGCTCTCTCCATTTTCTTTTTGGAGGTACTCAGGGCTATGAGTTTCCCTCTTAGCACTGCTTTTATTGTGTCCCATAGATTTGGGTATGTTGTGTCTCCATTTTCATTAAGTTCTAAAAAATCTTTAATTTCTTTATTTCTTCCTTGACCAAGGTATCATTGAGTAGAATATTGTTCAGTTTCCACGTGTATGTGGGTATTCTGTTGTTTTTGTTGCTATTGAAGACCACTTTTTCTCCATAGTGATCTGATAGGAGGCATGGGATTAGTTCGATCTTCTTAAATTGGTTGAGGTCTGTCTTGTGACCAATTATATGGTCTATTTTGGAGAAGGTACCATGAGGTGCTGAGAAAAAAGGTATATTCTTTTGCTTTAGGATAGAATGTTATATATATATATATATATATATATATATATATATATATATATATATATATATATCTGTTAAATCTAATTGGTCCAAAGCTTCAATTAGTTTCATTGTGTCCCTGTTCAGTTTCTGTTTTCCTGATCGGTCCATTGAGGAAAGTGCAGTGTTGAAGTCACCCACAATTATTGTGTTAGGTGCAATGTGTTCTTTGAGCTTTAATAAAGTTTCTTTTATGAATGAGGGTGCCCTTGCATTTGGAGCATAGATGTTCAGGATTGAAAGTTCTTCTTGTTGTATTTTACCTTTGACCAGCAAGAAGTGTACCTCAGAGTCTCTTTTGATGACTTTGGGTAGAAAGTCAATTTTATCTGATAATAGAATGGCTATTCCAGCTTGTTTCCTGAGACCATTTGCTTGTAAAATTGTCTTCCAGACTTTTACTCTAAGGTAGTGTTTGTCTTTGACACTGAGGTGTGTTTCCTGTATGCAGTAAAATGCAGGGTCCTGTTTATGTATCTAGTCGGTTGGTCTATGTCTTTTTATTGGGGCAGTGAGCCCATTGATGTTAAAAGATATTAAGGAATAGTGATTATTACTTCCTGTCATTTTTGATGTTATTTTTTTAAATTTGATTGGTTAACTTCTTTTGGGTTTGATGAAAAAAGGTTACTATCTTGCTTTTTCCCTGGTGAAGTTTCCCTCCTTGTATTGGTGTTTTCTTCCTATTATACTTTGTAGGGCTGGGTTTGTGGATAGATATTGGGTAAACTTGGTTTTGTCATGGAATATCTTAGTTTCTCCATCTATGGTGATTGAGAGTTTTGCTGGGCACAGTAGTTTTGGCTGGCATTTGTGTTCTTTTAGAGTCTGCATGAGATCTTCCCAGGATCTTCTAGCTTTCATAGTCTCAGGTGAAAAGTCTAGTGTGATTCTGATAGGTCTTCCTGTATATGTTTCTTGTCCTTTTTCTCTTACTGCCTTTAATATTCTTTATTTGTTTAGTAAATTTGGGGTTTTGATTATTATGTGACGGGAGGTATTTCTGTTCTGGTCCAGTCTGTTTGGAGTTCTGTAGGCTTCTTGTATATTCATGAACATCTCTATCTTTAGGTTAGGGAAATTTTCTTCCATAATTTTATTGAAGATATTTGCTGCGCCTTTAAGTTGTAAATCTTCACTCTCATCTATGCCTATAATCGTTAGGTATGGTCTTCTCATTGTGTCCTGGATTTCCCGGATGTTTTTGGTTAAAAGCTTTTTGCATTTTGCATTTTCTTTAACTGTTGAGTCCATGGTTTCTATGGCATCTTCAGAATCTGAGATTCTTTCTTCTATCCCTTGTATTCTGTTGTTGATATTTGCATCTATGTCCCATGATTTCTTCCCAAGGTTTTCTATCTCCAAATTGTCTCCCTTTGAGTTTTCTTAGTTGTTTCTACTTCTGATTTTAGATCCTGGATGGTCTTGCTTAGCTCCTTCACTTGCTTGTTTGTGCTTTCCTGTAATTCTTTAAGAGATTTTTATGTTTCCTCTTTCATGACCTCAGCCTGTTGACCAAAGTTCTCCTGAATTACTTTACGTGATTGTTGCATTTCTTCCTTACTGGCTTTTGTATTCTCCTGAATTTCTTTCAATAATTTTTGTGTTTCCTTTGTAAGGGCTTCTAACTTTTGATCCATTTTCTTCCGAATTTCTTTAAGTATGTCCTTCATGTGTTCCTGTACCAGCATCATGACCAGTGATTTTAAATCCAAATCTTGTTTTTCTAGTGTTATGGGGTATCCAGTACATGCTGTTAAAAAAGAATTGGATTCAGATGCTGCCATATTGCCTTGATTTCACTTAGTGACTTTCCTGCGTTTGCCTTTTGGCATCTAGTTCTCACTGGTGTTAGTTGGTCTTGTCAATGCTGGACTCACCATTGCAAGCTGCCTCTTCCCAGCTGGCCTCTGGTGCACAGCTGACCTCCTGCACTGCCTGGGGACAGGGCGCTGTGATCCAGGCTGTTCAGATCCGAATCAGACACCTGAAGGCTCCTGCCTGGGGCCTGATGGACTCAACAGAGCACACTGACTCCTCCCAGTCGGCCTCCCGGGTTCCCCCTGGCCTCTTGCAGGACCTGGAGATGTGGTGTTGTAGCCCAGGCTTTTCTGGATCCCAAAGCAGAGATCTGAAGGCTCCTGCCAGAGGCCTCAGGACTGGAACCTAAGCTCTGTGGTGCTGACCCACTGGAGCAAGCTGTGTGCTCCCAGTCTGCCTCCCGGTGCACACCAGGCCTGTGGCACTTCCTGGAGACCGAGTGCTGTGACCCAGGCTGTTCAGATCCCGAAGCCGACACCTTAGGGCTCCAGCTGGGGCCTGCTGGACTCACCAGAGCACACTGATTCCTCCCAGCCCACTTCCTGGGTGCCCCTCTGGCCTCTTGCAGGACCTGGAGATGTGGTATTGTAGCCCAGGCTGTTAAGAAGTGCTCAACATCATTAGTCATTAGGGAAATGCAAATCAAAACAACCCTGAGATTTTACCTTACACCAGTCAGAATGGCTAAAGTCAACAACTCAGGAGACAGCAGGTGTTGGCAAGGATGTGGAGAAAGAGGAACACTCCTCCACTGCTGGTGGGGCTGTAAGATGGTACAACCAGTTTGGAAATCAGTCTGGTGGTTCCTCAGAAAACTGGACATGACACTTCTGGAGGACCCTGCTATAACTCTCGTGGGCATATACCCAAAGGATTCCCCAGCATGCAATAAAGACACTTGTTCCATTATGTTCATAGCAGCCTTATTTATAATAGCCAGAAGCTGGAAAGAACCCAGATGTCCCTCAAAGGAGGAATGGATGCAGAAAATGTGGTATATTTACACAATGGAATACTACTCAGCAATTAGAAACAATGAATTCACAAAATTTTTAGGCAAATGGTTTGATCTGGAAAATATCATCCTAAGTGAGGTAACCCAATCACAAAAGAATACACATGGAATGCAATCTCTGATCAGTGGATATTAATTAGCCCAGAAGCCCTGAATACCCAAGGCACAAATTGTTGGGGCTTTGTGTAAGCTCCACCCCACACCTACCTGGCAATAGCCAGGTATGCCCCGCCCCAGAGATCTGGCCCACTATAAGAAGGGCTACTTGCTCCTCCTCTCTCTTTTTGCTCACCGCTCTCACACACACTCTCACCTCTCTGCCCCTGGGGCTCTTCCCCCCTCTCCACGTGGTCATGGCCGGCCGCCTCCACACTCTCTCTCTCTCTCTTTCTCTCTCCTCTCTCTCTCCCTCTCTCCCTCTCTACCACTAACTCCCATCCCCTATTCTGAATAAACTCTATTCTATACCATGTCTGTGTGTGTGTGGTCCCTTAGGGGCAGAGGTGCCCGGGCAAGGGCCCGCCCGGACACCTTCCCCCACGCCGCCTAGCCACACTCACCTAGCTCACCTATATTCTCACCTAACCCCTTATATATATTCCCCCCATCATCATCATTTATACTCCTTCACAAATCACATAACAAATGACTCCCATGAAGAAGTATGGAGAGGGTTCTGATCCTGGAAACTATTGATCTAGCATTAGAGGGGAATATAAGAACAGAGAAAAAGGTGGGAGGTGATTGTAGAATGGATGGAGAGAAGAAGGTTTATGGGACATATGGGGAGGGGGGATCTGGGAAAGGGGAAATCATTTGGAATGTAAACAAAGAATATAGAAAATTAAAATATTAAAAAATGGGGTAAACAGCTAAACAGGGAATTCTCAACTGAGGAAACTCGAATGGCTCTGAAGTACCTAAAGAAATGTTCAGCATCCTTATTTATCAGGGACATGCATATCAAACCCCTGAGATTCCACTTCACACCAGTCAGAATGGCTAATATGAAAAATTCAGGGACAGCAGATTCTAGAGATGATGTGGGGCAAAGAGGAACATTTCTCCACTGTTGTTGGCATTGCAAGCTGGTAAAACCACTCTGGCAACTAGTTTGCTGGTTCCTCAGAAAATTAGACATAGTTCTACCTGAGGACCCAGCTATACTACTCCTGCGCATATACCCAGAAGATGCTCCAACAGGTAATACAGACACATGCTCCATTATGTTCATATCAGCCTTATTTATAGTAGCCAGAAGTTGGAAAGAACTCAGATTTCCTACAACAAAAGAATGGATACAGAAATTGTGGTATATACGCACAATGGAGCACTATGCAGCTATTAAAAACAATTAATTCATGAAATTCTTAGGCAAATGGATGGTTCTAGAAAGTGTCATTCTGAGTGAGGTAAACCAATCACAAAAAACACACACAGTGTGCACTCATGATGAGGGGATATTAGCCCAAAAGCTCAAAATAAACAACTTACTATTCACAGACCACATTAAGCTCATTAAGAAGGAAGACTGAAGTGGGGTTGCTTTGGTTCCTCTGAGAAAGGGAACAAACTACTCATAGGAATAAAGGAGACAATGTGTGGAGAAGAGACTGAAGTAAAGACTACCTAGAGACTGCCCTCCCATAAACAATCACCAAACCCTGACACTATTATAGATGACAAGAAGTGCATACTGAAAGGAGCCTGTTATGGTTCTCTCCAGAGGGGTCCTGCCAGAGCCTTACAGATACAGGCAGGTGATAGCAGCCAACCATTGGACTGGGCATGGGGTCCCCAATAAAGGAGTTAGAGGCTTCACTGGAGGAGCTGAAGGATTTTGCAGCCCCATGGGAAGAACAATGATGTAAACTGCCCAGATGTCCTAGGGAATAAACCATCAACCAAGGTGTACACATGGTTCCAGCCAAAAGTGTTGCAGAGGTATGCCTTGTCGGGCATCAGTGGGAGGAGAGGTCCTTGGTCCAATAAAGGCTCAATAGATGCCCCAGCATGGGAAAATAGAGGGGGGGGTGTAGCTGGGTGTGTGTTGGGTGAGGTGGCATATACTTGCAGGCAAAGGGTGGAAGGAAGGGTTGAGGATTTTTGGAGAAGAGAGATACCAGGAAAGATTTTTATCATTTGAAATGTAATTGAAGAATATATTCATTAAAAATTTATTTAAAAAAAGAAAGAAAACATCAGAGAAATCTTACCGAAAACATTCAAATCAAAAATGACTTCACACTTGAGTTAAGTGGATACTATGGATATACAACCAACTTTCTCACAGACATGCAAGTGCTAGTAAGTATGTGAAGAAAAGGAAGTACACACTACTGGTGGGCATGCAAATTTCTACAGCAATGAGGAAGAACAGTATGGATGTTCACAGAAAGCTAAACATACAGGCACTGTGATAATGTAGCAACCACATAGCCAGAGGACATCAGCAGACCATGCTGTGACAATGCTATGATTCTTGTGTCACTATTTGTATCAGTTATGACATAGGATCATGATAAGTGTTCATCAAATGAAAGAATGGGTCGATATTAACATAGACACACATATGTACACGTGATGCACTAGTAATGACAAAGGAAAAATGCCATCCTGTCATGGTGCTACTAAATGCAAATCAAAACGACTCTGAGAT